>NC_072731.1:89048202-89294274 GCF_026930045.1 Uloborus diversus | reverse complement strand
CGATAGTAACAGTTAACGCTTATAACCGGTAACAGATTCAAAAAAACAGAGAAATCCTGTATTTTATTACGAACAGTTTTTTTCTGTAAAAAATACGGATAACTTCTTCAAAATTTACAGTTTTTTTTACAGTGTATAGTAATTTGCTAAGTTAAGCATTTTAAATAACTTCTAGTATTTTTCCCTGGTGTACAAAAACTTTCTAGTTTCTGGTATTTTGGAAGCGTATATCGCGATGTTTTTTTGCTCTGGTTTTGTGTTAGTTGAATGTAAATTGTGTTCTGAAGAATTTGATCATGTTTTTTATCTGAATTTTTCCTGTTGGCGCTAAAAAAGCATATACAAGAACGATGTATAAACATGTGTCGTCATCCATCGTTTTCTTGGCGATGCTTTTTTGGCGCCAGCAGGAAAAAGTCGCCAAGGGGGGTGATATATGACATTAGTTCCTATCCCTTTCCTTCTCACGGTCTAATATGAAAGCAATCTTTAACGACAAGACTTAGAAACAGTTATAAAGCACAAGCTAAAGTTAAAAAATTATTTATAAAACATCGCTTGATGCATTGACAAATAATAAAGTAACATTAAGTAAATAATTATAGGATAACAAATTAGGGTATGATAGATTTTAAAAGGTATCTAAAACCGCTTGAAAAACATCAGAAGTCTTAGGATGTTTTAGCAATACCTTTATTGTTCTGGAACAACTGCAAGCCATAAATTTTGATAATTTCAAAGCGTTATTCCATTTTTGAAAACACAAAAACTGAGACTGAAAAATTTAGATTACAATTCATGAGAATTAGATTTGCGTAAATGCCATTCAAAAAATGATTTGAATGAAATCTCGTTAAACTCAAGTAAAAAAATAAATGAAATTTAAATCTGGATGATCTAAAGGATATTTGCTTTGTGTTATTTTAAATTTATAACTCTATATGGGGATCATAGAGGCACAATAGAACACTGTCACACTGTACCCCGTAGCTATATTTTAAAATCAGGAATCAAAAAATGAACAAAATTTATTAATGAAATAAGGAGCATTATATGCATGTCATTAAGAAAGTTTCAGCTTTAATTTAATGCATTGATATTGATTACTCATTAATAATTAATACCGAAAATTCAAAAAAGTTAAACTTTCATGAAGTATACAACAATGTTCGAAAATATAAAAACGGCTACATTTTCCCAACAAGGTACAACATACAATATAGTAGGCTAGTATCTACGCAGTAACCGTACAGATTAACCGAAATATGCCATGTATTAATTTTTGGTAACTGCAAGAATAACTTTATTTATCTCACTCTCCACCAAAAATTTTTATGGAAATGGAGTTAATTGTATTCACTTACTGATCAAATGATCATTGTAGAATTTCAATTATTCCCTCAGTCGAAGTCGATCTTCATTCAACTGATCGAAAAAAAGGTTTGGCGGTGCAACTTAAAAGGACAACATGATCCTTAACGTAAATTAAAGTTAAAAAGTCGAAAAAAGCACAAATTCATAAGTTTGAAACACCTTTCAGAAAATTATACCTTTTTCATAGTTTTGCAGATTTTAAATCCCACTACGTAGAAAGTATAAAAAAATACATAGAAAAAGTTTTAGATTGATCAAAATACTACATTTTTTGAGTAAGTTGTGAAAAAAAGTCATTTTATTTTTTTTTCTTTCGTTTTTTTTTTTTAGTTTAACAAGAATAAAAAAAAGTGGATTTTATCAATTGAAATATCTTAAACTCGCTTTTTAGGCAAGCATTAGCAAAAAATCTTTTAACGTAGAAATTATCCCATAAGTAGATTTTTTTTCCAAAGCTGTAAAAACCAAGATCATCTTTTTTTGACAATACCATAAAACTACTTTAAATTTTAGTAGCATGAATACTTTGAAAACCTTAAAAACTTAGGAACTATTGTGCTAAATTGTCATTGAATTCTTATTGAAACAATACAGTTTATGTTTGAATTGGCTTTTCAATCAATACTAGGATATATCATAGCGGTGCTATGCTCCGATTTCAGCTATTGGTATTTTCAGAGATATGAATTTTAGTGCTCCAATTAATATCAAAGTTTTGAGCAATTCAAAAGCAATTAAACTGGAAACAGTCATAGGAACCTAGGTCATTTGTTATTGGATAGTAGTATAACTTATGCAAGATATGTAACTATAGAATTTGGTGCGTGGAAAGAATTGTAAGATAATGGAATAACTTTTCAGCTATAACGTTGAACTATTCACGTGGCATTATCTATGTTAAAACACAAATGCCTATAGATTTTATTCTGTAGAAATTTGTAAGTGAAATTCTGAAACGAAAACCAAAATAATAATCCGCAAAAATAAAAAAAAATAGGCATTGATTTTTTTCTTTTATTTTCTTTGTCTTTGAGTTAACACGATGAATTACATATGGTCTGGAGATCGGATAATTTTGAGTTTGAAAAAGCTGGAAAAGTGTGAAGAACATTGTTTTACAGTCAGCCATTGCTGCTTTCTGATATTTTAAAAGATCTCTATGTAAAATAGGGAACTATCAAAATATATGTAAAGGTGGTATAACACAGCTGAAATTGCCTCGATTACGATCTATTTCACGGAGGTATTTTAATTTTACTATTGTAGGGTACAAAAAATAATGAGATTTTGGATAACGGGACGAGAAATTAAATACAAAGTATATTAATAATCTAAAAAGAAATACATTTGCATTTGTTTCTGAAAAATTCAACTAGTTTAAGTATTTAGAAATTCTTTATTAAACTGCTGATCTAACAATCCATTTTATCATCCATTATATCTATACCTTAGAGCCAGACTAACGTAAGTCCAAAAAGTGGGATTTTCAGTTAGTACTGCATTTTATGTACAGACTGTAATTCCGCATCGAGCCATAACAACGTAATTCTATATAAAAAAATAAAACCTTAATGTTATTTTAAATGTTAAAAGAGCGCGTGTTCTAACCTTTGCAAAGTAATGATGATTAACATACGGTATTTTGACTGTACTGATATGCTACAATTCAAATAATTTCTTTCATTTACAAATATTTACCTTTCAAAACGAGTCGTTATTTATACGTATTGGTTTTTTGTTTGAGAAAAATTACTAAAATTTATGAAATCATGTTAAAATTTTCTTGATCATTGTTTTCAATATTGATTCAACAAATCCGCTGCCAATTAATAGCTGTTCATTTCAATTTGGATTTTTAAGCACTGCATAAATTACTATTCTGATAAGAATGGTTTAAGAAAATATAGAAAATATGCTTCACGTAGAAACTGTCTTAAGTTTTCAAATAAACGCAATGCACTTGATGTACATTGCACATATCTAAGAGATCGATTAATGTTTAAGGATTGTCTTGGTTAGCCCTGGATTTCATGAACTCTACATGGAATATCGCACACTTTAAAGATACATAATACAACCGTTTCAAATTAGTGAAGTATTTCGAACTAAATATTTGGCAAAAAAATAAAATTGACGTATAACCGTTTGTTGCTTTGATTGTAAATAACATGATACATATTTTAAACTAATTGTACTTAATTAAAAGTAACCAAGTATTAGAGATTACCGAGAAAAACAAAATGAAAATTATAATAATAAGAACCACAATAAGAATTAATCTTACCTCTTACTAAATAGTTTTAAGCTGTAGAATCGAATGGCTTTCTTTAAAGCGTTGTTACTATTAACATTTCTTAAGCTAAGTAAGAGCATTTGCGAGAAAAATATTTAACCACTTCTTTAGCTCCATTTTCATTGCAACGTCCAAAGAACAACAAATTCCTGTTCAAAAAGAACCGTTTATCAGTTCTTTTAAGCTCTTTTTTTTTTTGGCAATCTCCAACGAATAGTGTATTTATGTTCAGTACGAACAATCTGACCGATCTTTAAAGCGCCATTTTCGGAGTTTAATAATGTGCAAAGGAAGACGAAGTCTGGTTTATTAAAGAATGTTTGACTTCTTTTAAAGCGCTCTTTTTCTCTGCAAACAATGACCAAATGAAAACAAGTCCATTAAATTCAGGTAATGCCAAAGGAAACGCATGCATTAAAAAACGTATTTGACTGAGTTAAGACAACTAAGTTGGTAAATAAACAGGAAATGGAATAGCTCCTACCACGGTGACACGGTTACAGTACATTAAAATAAGTAGTCCTACGTCCAATTTATTAAGTTAGTGAATCTGGCAATGATAGGTATTCATACCATAGGAAACTTGCTTAGCATCGTTTAGAAGTGACTTTCATCTTATATCGTTTTGACTTTAGATTTCCAAGGTGTTTTAAAGTTTTGTACTTATTAAGAGAATTCCTTCTGCTACTTCAGGTTTAAACATAATTATTATTTTTTATTTTGATTCTTTACTCAAAAATGTTATTTTCCAACGTTATTACACTAATAAACTTACTTCTACGGGCGCACTGTCGTAGTACCGAGAAGAATTTTAACTTCGTGCAAGGCACTAGCGCAGCTAGAATTCATCATGGGGGGGGGGGAGACAGTTGAGAGTTTGGTCTTAGCAATCCTTTCCCGTTTATGAACTGTCATATTAGATTTTTTTGTATGCGTTGAAATTAAAGGTTCTGGAGATTGGCCATCAAACCCCCTTCGAGGTGCCCCTAAAAGTTTTTTCTGTCGAAGACACCATTGTCAGTTTTCGATGTTAGCGCCACTTAGACGTCGCTAACAATTGTTCCGATGGAGAAAAAAAAATAAACGAAATAAGGATTAAGAGGCAAAAATAACCTTCACGTAGGATGAAACAGAAAATGCGACTGTTTTAAATCGGGAAACTACCCTACCGATTTCGATGCAATTTTCACAGTTTGTGTTGGTTAGAG
This sequence comes from Uloborus diversus, assembly GCF_026930045.1. NCBI lineage: Eukaryota > Metazoa > Arthropoda > Arachnida > Araneae > Uloboridae > Uloborus > Uloborus diversus. The sequence goes on along the minus strand of NC_072731.1, from coordinate 89,289,399 downwards.
CTGAGAAGCCTTACAGACATTTCAAAAATCATTCGATGAATAACTCTTTTTTGTGTTCCAAATGTAATTTTAGGACCGAAAAATGACTCGTTCTACTCAAAATAATCATCGTATCGTGTTGATGTTAGTTTCATTGCAAAGTCCGTCAAACATACCTCCTTGGTTGCGTTCGACGAATCTCACCGGTCGACCGGTAAGTAACCAGTTACAAACCGCAGCGTTCTATCATCTATCGGTTATCTCACCGGATACCATTTTTAGCTGTTGATTGGTTGATTGGAGCACGTGATCATTAGCTGTCACGAGATAAGCTAACCGGTCGCTCCCGGTCGAGCTCGTAGAACGCAACCCTTATAAGATGTTTTACCAGGAGTAAAATAAAAAACAAAGGTACTCAACTAACGAAGAAAAAGGTTATAAGCATTTTAGTAAGGGAAAATCAATTACAAATTCGGCACTTGGAATCGTCTGCTTCAGCTATTGAATTTTCATGCAGTGAATTTAGCTGAATAAATGTCATGTTTCTGCATTGTTTTTGCTCAGGTGTGGAGAAATAAAATTCTGAAGCTCTTTTTTAACTTCTCTGATAGTGGGGGATTCAAAATTTTCCCCTTATAGTTATTTAAGTTTATGTAATGTCAATTTACTTGTTTGTGCAACCTAGAGATGACCGCCAAAAACTTTATTTAGAATTCATAATTGAAATTTTCGTTTCTGTTATAAGAAATTCAGTCATTAACTACGACTCACCGTTTCAACAGTGTTTAAGAATAGTCTAGCTGATGTAGAATATGTGGAGCTGGCTTCCTTTTTCCAATGCAGAATTTTGAGGAATATAGTCTTTATTCAAAAAATAATTTTCAATGCTACTTTTTCAATCCTTTTTTTTCTTTATTTAAAGATATACTGTTGCTGCTATTTCCAAACTTTTCTTTACTGAATAGGGTTTGTTTCGACCGACGCTGTTGCCGTTTTTGAAAACAGTTTCCCTTATTCTATCAGGAGTTTATGGAGACCAAATTCCAATGGGGACTTTCATGACAGCTTTTTCTTTTTCTAAGGGAGAGTTTTGGAAAAATTGTGCTCATTCTATTAGAATATTTTAGAAGCTGTTGTTTTTATTCTTAACGATAGATTTTGGTGGAACCTTTTATTTCATTTTTTAATCAGTCCTCACTCTAATTATGTTTTTTGCGATTGCTGTTCTTACGCTAATTAGGGTGTTTTCAGACTAAAGTCGATTTAGTAATGATAATTTTTGAGATTTCCGATTATTAGTAACTGTAGCCCTCCTTTTCAATGAAGTTTCAAATGGTATTAATTTCCGATCTTACCTGTCTATAATGTTTCTTGCGATTTACTGGTATGTTACTATTGCAGTGACAGATCTAACAGCTGGTGGACCTTCCTAAAAATAGCTTAAAGAGAGCCTTCTTTAAAAAGAAAACAATATGTTTTCTGTTTTTAGCTACGAGTCCCTTGATTTCATCAGTGAAAATAAACAGCTGAAATAAATGAGATTGTTTCTTTTTTTTTTTTTCATGTTTTAAAGTTTCTTATTTAGGGACTGAAGACAACACCGTAAAAAAAATGTGTAAGGTTTCCAGTATTATTCATTATTTTAAAAATCAAATTGTTGGAGGAACCTTGCACTATGGTTTAAATAGAATTAAAAGCGCATGCGTAAAGAGCAGGTTAACTCTTATTAGCGGAGCGAAAACCGTCCTTGGTGGCCGAGAGGTTAAAGTTCTTGCTCAGCAACCTGCCCCTGATTCGCGTTCTGGGTTCGGACTCTACTCAGGTCATTTCCTCTCTTAGTGTAATAAAAATGTCTTGTTTGTACACAGTCCAGTCACATTAATGTGACCACCACGTACTTTCCACGTCAGAGTTAATTAACCAATCACAGAAGGCAGGTGGCAGCACAGTGCAGTTGAGCGTATATAAAGAGTGTGTGAGGGCTTCGGAAAACATTTCAATCGTTGGCGTAATGCAGAAACGAAGCGATTTATCCGACATCCAAAAGGGCATGATCACTGGCTTTCGGGCCGAGGGTGGAAGCATTTCCGAAATGGCTGAGTTTGTGAACTGTTCGCGTACCACCGTGGTAAAAGTGTACCGTGCATGGCAAAATGGGACTGTCCAAAATCAGCAACGTGGCAAATGTGGTGCACCACGGGCCATAGATGACAGAGGCGAACGACGGTTGCGGAGATACGTTCGGGCAGATAGACGGGCTACCGATGAGCAACTGACCACCAAAATGAACCAAGGGGCTACCAAAAGTGTCTCCCAAATTACTATTCAGCGAACATTGCTGCGTCTGGGCTTCCGAAGCAGACGCCTGGTTCGTGCACCTATGCTGACTGCTGTTCATCGACGACGAAGGCTAGAATTTGCACGCCAGTACAGCAGCTGAACGTCCACTGAGTGGCGACAGTTAGCGTTTTCAGATGAATCGCGTTTTATGCTCTATCGGACAGATGGACGTTGGCGTATAAGGCGTGAAACTTCTGAAAGGAACCCCCCTGCAACCATTGCCGGAACGGTTCAAGCTGGAGGCGGGAGCATTATGGTCTGGGGAATGTTTTTCTGGCATTCTCTGGGTTCACTGATCATTGTGGAAGGCACGATGGATCAATACAAGTACGCATCTGTCGTTGCGGACCATGTCCACCCCCACACGCGCATTGTTTTTCCTCAGGATGATGGCATTTTCCAGCATTACAATGCGAGGTGCCATACAGCTGTCAGTGTACGTGCGTGGTTCGAAGAGCACCAGGATGAGTTTACCGTCCTCCCCTGGCCAGCAAACTCACCTGACTTAAACCCAATCGAGTATCTGTGGGACTATCTCGATCGAGTTGTTCGCGCCATGGATCCTCAACCGCGTAATCTAGCGCAGCTGGCCACGGCATTAGAGTCGGCATGGCTCAACATCCCAGAGAACACCTTCAGGGACCTAAGTGACTCTATTCCTGCACGTCTCGCAGGAGTCCGCTCTGCGAAAGGTGGTTGTTCTGGCTTTTGACAGATGGTCACATTAATGTGACTGGACTGTGTATATTAAAATAAATAAATGATTGGTGTGCATTGTTTGTTAAAAAGCATGAACTTGATAAATGGTTCAAGAAAGTCAGATGAAAGCTTATTTTTTGTAAGTATACATAAATTATGGTGTAACCTTACGCATAAATGAGTGAGATGTTTAGCTATAGTCACATTACCATGGTGTAACCTTTACACAAGCCATGTGTAATTTTACACCAGTTGTATCAGTTAAGTTACTCCGGAGCAGTGGAGGCAGCTAAGACGCCACCGATTTTGTGGAGTAAGGGTACATGAAATTCTTTACACTGACCTCAATTGTTTAATTGTTTGTTTTTCATACAAGTAATTTTTATTGAAAGTTCTACCATATTAATTTATCGCTTTAAATTGTAACTGTCAATTTATTAGTGTTTATGACATCATCTTAAAGAATGCAAATTCAAACATAACATAAATGCAGTAATAAGTTAAAATATGCAGTAATAAGTTAAAATAAATTTAATCACTTTTTAACGATTAATCAAATTTGCGTGTGAAAAAATCTTTTGAGTTTCTGTTTACTACTTAATCCATCTGTCTCATTTGTTATATTAACGAAAATGGTTTTAGCATCTAACTTAAATCTGAGAGTAGAAGATAAAACAAGTTGGTCCCCCTACCTATTTTCGTAGTAAGTTGTACAGAAATATATTTAAAGCTTTCATGGAAGATATTTAAAAGTACCGTAGAGGTCCAATTATCCGAACTGGTCAAAATCGAGGCAGTTCCAATTAATGAAAAATATGGAAAGTTGGACAACACTCTAAAAAACAGCTGCGGCAATGTTTTCTGGTAACTTAACTTCACTTTTTTCCCGTTTTTGAACTGGCGATTACCATGTGGTCTAGTGCTTTGTACTGCTGTCCTTCAAAAAGCGACCCGATTTTTTCCCCCAGCGTGGGTAAATTAATGTGTCCGCGACCTCTCTCGTGCTATATGGCGATCATAAGGTTTCAATCATAAGGTTTTGTGCTAAAAGGTAGGGAGATGGTGACGAAAAAAAAGTTTAGGTGACGCAATGGCAGTAGCACACCTTAGAAACTGTATTTTGAAGTTAAATTTTCATTTTAAAGAAAAATGTTTTTTTTTTTTTTTTAATAAAGAAAAATACGCAGAAAAGTAAAAAAAAAAAAAAAAAAAACAATTTGTTTTTGGCAAATTAAGTTGCGACTGAATGATTTTTCGTGTTTGTAAAAATGTTTGTAAATTTTGCATAAATTATAGTGTTACGTTTTAGATTGTTTACACATTCTGAATGTTATACAAAAATAACGCTAAGAAAGCGTAATATTTTTAAAGTTGTTCCAAAACACTTAAAGCAATGATAAGAAAAATAACTCTTTCCCCATGCAGTAAGAAATGTATGCATTTGTAATATTAACTGATAAACCTCCTAATCAAATAAAATAAAAAAAAATATATTTCTTGTAAAGGATATAAATGTTAAATGAAAAACCCTTTCTATATAAATTTATTTGGTATAAAAAACTCTTAATTTAGATATGATTTAAAAGTCAATCACTCGTAAATACCACAAGTTAGATTTAAAACATAGACGCATTGATCGAGAAAGAAAATGAAAAAGAAAGATTGGAAAAGAAAAAGATTGAAAAAAAAACTGATTTAAGGAATATTTAGTCTTAGCTATCGTACCTAAGCGATTAAAGTTAAAATAAAACAATACTTTACGAAGATCAAGATTGAAAGAAATACCCCCCCCCCCCACTCCTCCGTAAAAAACAGAGGGATCAATACATGAAAAAAAGAAATTTAAATTATATCAGATTTATTGTTTGTAATAAATAAATAAAACGAAAAAGCATCGATAAAAATGAAATTGTGTTTATGCATTCGAAGGAAAGAAAAACATACGATATTTAATTCCACAGATTAAAGAATTAAATGTCGTGTATTGAGCAAAGTGAAGACGTTAAGTAATTTCGTTTCCTCAAGGAAAAAAAAAAGAAAAAAAAGGGGGGGGGGCGGATGCCACCATGGTTGACGCGGTTTATTGGATATTCAGTTAATCCGCGTCCGAAAAATCGACCCTCTTCTGCTTACAGTTCAACGCAGAAACATAACTTGTAAACAAGGTTGCTTACATTCTAGCATAACATGTGTGTCTTTTTTATTCTTTTCCTAAACAAAGCAAAAAATCGATTGCTGTTTTTTTCCCCACCTCCGACTTTTTTTCCTTATAATTACAGTTTAACGAGCTTTTGTAATTACCTCTCAATTCCTTTCCTTTCTTGGGCTAAAAAGAACTCTCCTAAACTTGTATACAACTCTACAATTCTTTGTTCATTTAATGAAAGAAGAGAAGTGGAAAATTATAATTACATTCTCTTTTCTAGAACATGTTTCATTTTTTTTTTTCATATAATTAGTGTTGATTGTAAATCGTTTTGATGATAAGCATTTATCACACCTTATAAAAAACGCTTTAAAAGTATATTTCTTAGCGCGTGAGAAATAGGTAAAATATTTTTTCACTCAAGTCATTTAGATTTATTTTCTAAATTATTAACGGGAATTATGTGAATAATTCCCATTAACTTTTATTTCTGCTATATTTTTTTATGCAAAGATTTTCAAAGATGTATATTCATTAAGAAATCAAATAAATAGGAAATCGTTTTTTTACACTTTTTGTGTTTGTGCCCATTATGATGTGACCGACTGTTTTAATTAAAAGTAATAATGTTTCAAAGAGTAAAGAAATTAATGCACGTTTTATCTTTAAAAGAAAAAAGAATATTATAAAATAATTCTTCCCAAACTATGTGTGTCCAAGTGTTATGTTAACGACTACGTTGGAAGTGTGCATCCAAAAGTTAATATACTAACTACGTAACTACTAATGAGGTAAAGTGCCTTAAAGATGACATTTAAAACAGTTTCTAACTCTGACGTCTTTAAATAAAGACAATATTTATAGCATTACCAATATCCTAAAATGATTTAGAATGAGTTTTTCTTTAAGGAGGAGAAACTCATTGTAGGATGTTTTTTGTACCTAGTTTATTAAAGTTAGTTTTTTCGAATATTTTTTTGGTGCCAGCTTTGGATCACTTTATCTTATGTTCCAGACTGCACATTAAAAACATATCATTGATGAAATTCTAAACACAACATATTTGCAAACTAATTTTCATTAACATTGCTCTTTTTTTTTCTAAGTCAAGAGTTCAGAGACAATATTAAGTTTAAAAACTTATAAAAATTTATAAACCAACTATTTTCTGAATGTAGTATTTTTTTTCAAATATAATACTTTTATGACAAGAGTTGTACACCCTTTTGGAAATATTTTAATTTTGTATGTTAATAAAATTCGTAACGCTAAACAAGGAGCAAACTCATATAGATGTTTTTTTTACAGAGAATTTACTACTGAATTCAATCCAAGAAAACAAATTTCAGGTACTCGCAATATAAAAGAAGTTAAGAGACGATAAAAAAATAAATTAATTACAAATACACAAGTCTTCCCTTTACAGAACAAAGCAAAATAATCATTTGTTCCAACTGTAAACATGACGTAAGCTACACTGGCAGTAATTATCCTTTGATTGATTCCCAGAATAGGAATAGTAATTAGCCAGGAAAATTCGTCATCACAAACTACTTCATAACTGTTTTTTTTTTTTTTTGAGGGGAAGGGGGTACAGAACGTATAACTGGTTTTCTTAGTAATACAAACACTTGAATTTCGGATTTTGTATTAAATTCAGCATGAAAGTCTCATTGCAATCCTAGAAGGAAACTTTAAAAATTTGGACTCCGCGTGGGCCGAGGGGGGGGGGGGATAACGAGCTTACGATATATCTCATGCAATATAACAATCATGAGATTCCGCTCTAAAAGGTATGGAGGTGATGGAGCAAAACGTTTAGGCCTGACAACTGAAGTAAGACATAGTATTAACGGTGTACTTAGAAGTTATTTTTTTAACTTATACACAATTAAAGTTTGGGTGGTAGGACATAGTATACACGGTGTCCTTAGAAGTTAATTTTCAAACTTATACAGAATTAAAGCTTGTGTAGTAGAGTTTGTATTTTCGAAACGTAATTTTCTATGAGCATACAAAGTTTAAAAGCAAAAGTTTCCTAGAGTATTTACAATTTTTGATACCGCTTTAGTTATATTACAAATTACGCAACTTCAGTACTATTTCCAATGCTGGCAGAGTGGAGTAGTGGTTAGACGCTGGTCTCTTACGCCCAAAGGTGCAGGTTTAAACCTGGTCCAATCGGTTCATTTTCAAAATGCAGAAAACCAACAGAATTCCTGTCGTATGATTGTGCGGCATGTAAAAGATCCCTTGAGTACTTGTCTGTATTGGAGTGCTTTTGGCTAAACTAAATTTGTAGTGCAGTTTCGCATAGAATAAAGCCCAGGTGCCTCCGTCAGGTGGGGAAACTGGGTATCAAAATTCTCGTGGTAATGTTACCCGCCGAAAGTGGTGCTACGCTAGATAAAAGAAAGGATGCACATATCTGGGGACCACACTAGGTTTGCAAAATTTAGCGCCTCTAACGCAGCCTCAACGGAAAAAAAACTACTAATTCAAAAAAAAAAAAGTTGCTCAATTTTAAAGATTTTAGTTTTTTTTATTTTTAATATACTTCATACATTATTTTTTCCTTTGTAGAAACCGTAATGAAAAATAAGAAAGCGTTCGCCTTGCCTGATCGTTTCGAAAACCAAGACCAGACGGCGTCTCACGGAGGAAGGAGAACAACAGGCAGCTTCAAGATAAGTGGTTTACTGCTTATAAAGCCATCCTTACCCTTATCTCACCCTCAAGAATCGAAGTGATTTATTGATAGACGTAGACAACAGATCAATAAAGTGCACGGAGTTCCGATGTTATCATATTTCCCTTAAACTTGTAATGTTGGAAAAATATTTCATGGTGGGAGTCCTGCTTCGAGATTTATGGGAGAAGGCAAAGTGGGTATCGCACGAAAAATCTCTCACTTTGAAGGGGTACTTCGATAATGAGCAAATAAAGAGGACAAATGTTTCGAGAATTACATGGGATGTTTAAAGATTGTTTTCGAAATAAGAAACTTCTAATGACATTTTAATGCGCAAAGAGATTTCCTGTCTTCGTTAAGAAATTAAATATGTTTCAAGATGATGAATTTTCTACGAGCTGAATGGAGTTTGTTTATGTTTTTATATTAGCTGTCGTGTATTCGACACAGGAAAATAAAGATAAGTTTTGTTGTTATTTCTTTATTCATTACTAGTGTGGTACCAGCACGACTTTGCCCGTAATAGAAAATTAAAAGGCTTTTTGGTTCGCCTGTATATTTACAAATCATATGTGGTGAATTTCTCGCCAATTGGTTTGCCCATTTTACGGTTCCACGTTATGATAACTTGGTAATTTACCCGTCCATTTTATGATAATTTTGCTCCGGAAAATGTTCTTAAAATTGGAATAGAATAGGAACAAAATCGAATTTTCGAAAAATCGCTTCGATGTGCACACCCCCATGCTACAATTTAATTTTGTGTCAACTTTCATAAAAATCGTCAGCACGGTCTAGGCGCTATGCGCGTCACAGGTATCCTGACAGACAGAGATCCGGACAGAGAGAGAGAGAGACCCGGACAGAGAGAGAGAGAAAGATCCAGACAGAGAGACTTAAAGTTTTATTATTAGTAAAGATTATTTTTGTATGGAAATGGTCGTGTTAACAGTAATATTTTTTCCCTATTCTATTTGACTGTTCAATAAGCAAGTCATTAATTTTGAACTTTTCAATGCATGGTAAACGAAATAACTTATAACAATTAAAAAATCTACTGCTATGTCTCAGGTGTATGTGGAGAAAATGATATAATGACTTATCTCTTGAAAATTTAATTTGTTCTTAGATTTCTCTAAACATTCTTTGTCCTTTTGGTTGGGTATTTTTTTAGATGCTTCCTTGGATTGTGACAGATAATGAAAGGAGTAATGTGTTCTCGATAAGGTTAAGCGTGTTATCACGGTCATGCACGTAATGTCAAGTTTTGTATGTACAAAAATACAAAACATCATATATGTTAGTTGTAGTGATGTATTGTGTCATTCAAAGCACTCATACAGTATTGGCCAACTGTTTTTAGTTTCACATGTACGTTTTGGATGATGTGTCTGCGTTGTCAATTGTAAAATCAACGAAATGTGATTTTCAGTCATGCAAGTTGAGAATAAGGAAAGAACAACTGCGAGTTACCATTTGGGTTCATCCCATTGAAGGATTTTCAAGTTCTTTCTGAAGAACATGACATTGTTTAGTTACGAGATTGGATCCACAAATAAGAGACTAGGTAAGATTTGCAGACAGCACTGGTAGACTGATGCTGATTGACGGAGTCTCGAAGCGTGTTATAGACCATAATATCCGAAGCACATCTGCTAATTTGGTCACATGTTAAGATACAAAACCTTAAATCGAACTATGTTGAGTTAAATTGTTTTGAAAATCAATTGACAGCATTTGTCGAGTTTGAAGACTAAACGTAGTTGATACGATCTCGATACAACACAGAAAGAATAATGCTGATTGGCCGAGTCCAGAAGCGTGATATAGACCATAATGTCCCTAGTCCAGACCTTCTACTTTGTTCACTTCCGTAGACACTAAAACTTAAACTGAAACATATCAAGTTTAGTAACTCTGGAAATCAGATAGCATTCGGTATAATTATTTTACTTATATCACTATTTTAGGCACAATTTGCTTTAATGCTCGTAGTTTTCTAGTCCAAATTAAGTGTCTATACACTGTAAAAAAAATCCGGAAACGTTTCTGAGTATATCGTGCAGCTGTGGTTCATGAAAGTTTCAAAAACGTTTCTGAGTATTTCGGAATCCTCTTTCTGTAATGTCCAGAAACGTGCCTGAGTATTTCGCAATCCTCTTTCTGTAATTTTCAGAAAAGTTTCTGAGTATTTCGGAATCCTCTTTCCGTAATTTCCAGAAATGTTTCTGAGTATTCTGTGCAGCTATGGTTCATGAAAGTTTCGAAAACGTTTCCGAGTACTTCGGAATTCTCCAAACAATTTTCAAAAACGTTTCTGAGAATTTCGGAATCCTTTTTCCGTGATTTTTTCTAAAAAATAATTCTTTACTATAGTATTGCATGCCATATCAGTTTCAATTCTTTCATATCTAAGAGCAATGAAACAAGCAATTTTAGAATCATTCGTGGATTTTTTTTTCTTCTGAATTTCTAATGACTAATAGCATGGTTAACAGCATAACATATGCACAGTTATAAATTTTTGAAAATTTATGAAATAATATAGTAGTTTCATTCATAATCACAAAATCGTCGGGGGAGGGAAGGGGAGTACTTTCTCAAAAGTGGGATTGTTTGTTAAACAATATTAAACTTCAGTTTTTCTCTCAATATTTTCAAGACAAAATTACCAACATATTGTATTTTTAATGCAGAACTTAAAAACATATCTTGTATCAAACTTGATAGCTTTTATTTTCGGATAAAATTTGACAGAACTTACCTACACTTTGCGTTCCGAAATTTGTTCACGTCAAGTCAGTTTCTTTGACGAACAAAGTGTACCGAAAAGTACCAACAGAGAAATTGATGAATTTAAATATGACACCAAAGTCCCCCTACTGGAACCATTCGGGTTTATTCTTCTGTTCTTGCCCTTTTCCAGTTTATCACAAATATAGATACTTAATCAAAATAGGTTACTGATTTTATTTTTGGAGTGTGCTCAAAATGCATTATATATTTTATTTATTAAAACATTGAACTCTATTACATGATTATTCCATTTCATATATACGAGATTCCCCCCCCCCACACCATAAGAGTGATGGTGCACCCATAAAATGATATAAAGCGCCCCCCCCCCCCTTAAAAAAGCAATCCCTTGAAAATTTCAATGGCACAGTCTGCGTGGTGAACGCCCCTCGTCTTCTCCCCATATGTGCATTGCATATTAATAACATAGTATTTAAAAAATGATCACTTTTAAAACGATGACATGAAATAATATTACTTTTTATTTCGGCATGTAAATGCAGCTGTTCCATTTTTGCCCCTGACTCATTCCTCCTGACTGCCCTACATTAAACTAGTATATCCACGAAGGAAATGTTATTTTCGGAACAACTAATGTCAAGGAATTTTTTTATTGTTAACCACATTTAACAAAATGAATAAGCAGATGAATTAATTGCATAACTATGTTCTTACTAATAGATAACATGGTCCTTTTCTAATGGTATAAATATTTTTAAATGAATGAATAAATTATAATAAAAAAAGATAAATAATACTTGCACATTTTTTGTGAAGCATATTACAATACTAGAAAATATTTGCATTACCATATTTTTAATGAATTAAACAATTGATTTTTTTTTCTTTTTGAACCAAAATGTATGTACATCCAAGTATTTCGAAATAACTTTTTTGTGATTGCTTCGCAAACATAAATCTTATTTCTTTTGCGTAATTAATCAGTTTCAGTTGGTTACAACAAATAGTACACCGCGCACATAGGTATGTAGGATAACTTTAAATTAATTCGATAAACCCAAAAACAGTTACAATTGGAGCCTCATCAAATGCAAATCAACAAAAATATAAATGTATATAACAACATGTTTTAAAATATTCATTAATACTTACAAGTGAACATGAGCGGAAAAAATCTAAGTACCTCCATTACAACTGAATAAGTAATCCAAAGGGTTTCGTTTCATTAAGTATAAACACGGGTGTTGAAACTATTCACGCTTGAACACACAATATATATCTAATTGTGGTCGCATTGGAAATTGTAAAGAAGCAAATGGTTATTAACTGACTTAATAGCTGCGTACGTCGTCTTAAAAATCAAGGGCAGTCCAAAATGCAAAGGCGTAAAATTAGTTTCGACACATTTTACTACTCTCTAGACATGAAATAACAAGCAATCCAATGCTAAACAGTTGCTGACTGCAGAAACCATAGATAATAAAAAAAAATAAGTTATCGTTATTTCCGACTCATTGGCGCCCGTGTTGGAAGGATGAAATAGGCTTCGAAGCGTTGCGTCATCACTTACGCCTCTAGATTTCTTGAAACAACAAAAAGCTTTCTGAATATTGAGGAGTTCGCTATTGGATGAAGGATTCCTACTATTTCGGAAACGTTTCCGATATATCCAGAAACGTTTCCGAATTTTGTTACAGTGTAGTAGTCCAAATAAAAAATGTTATTTTTAGATAGTATAGAATAAATCTAGCAAGCCATATACTTAACGTGGTGGAACCCACACAAGCAGTTGTGATTTTTCTACTGTTGCACTTAACAATACTTTGTAACCTCACATTAACAATTATAATTTTATGAATACAGAATATTTGCTATCAAATACACAGAAAAACCCATTTAATATTTCGTTGACTGCTTAACCCTTCATTATACACTGCTTGATTTAACATTTTTGGCACCCTGCCTTGCCCCTTCCCCCCAAAAAAACCCAAACGATTTACTTCACACTTCAAGGTCTACACATTAAACTGAACGCATAAAACACGCTCGTTTATTTTATTTCTGATTTAAAAAATGAGCTGTCTTCACTACCAGCCTTTATTTTGTTTTCAATACACAAGAGATTCATCATATCACGCAATATGAGGCATCGAAGAAACTTAAATGAACTAAACCACAATGGGAGTCACTCTCCTTTCAGAAGTAATATCTCTCTCGGCGTTTCACTTTTGGCAAAACAGATAATAAAGTTTTTGAATAATATCACGTTCATAGAAAATCATTTCATACTCGATAAGACCCTTCGTATTTGAGATTGTTTTCACCAGAAACATGACACTGGTATCATCTAAAATCAATGGCTCTGTGGTAAAAATAACTAGTCTCAAAAATGCCCTGAAAATGTGCATTTTTTATTGCCACACATCTTCATGTATATTTAAGACATGGCTAGTAAATTAATATGTTTCCTTCGCGAGTCTTATAAAGGTTTAAATATTTATTTATTCATAGATTTGAGCACATAGTATATATCGTTTCCTCAGAGCAACCCTAAGACATCTAATCCCAGGAATAATAGTAAGATATCCCTCTGTTGCTCTGAGCGACGATATAAAAGACATTAGGTTTTGAAATTTTTGATTTTTCTACATTACTTAAAGTAACAATAATATGCGTATGCAACGAAAAACCAAGTACTAGAGAAAGTACTTTCCATTAATAGAATTAGATGTGTGTTAAGGCATTAAAATAAAATTTATGTAGCTGTTAATATATCTATTTCAAGTTGAAAAAAAAAAGGAATATGTACAGCCATGGATAGTAAGTATTTTTGGTATATTTTATGTGGACAATGAACTCAGAAGAAAACAAATTCAAAATCCCAAAATCAGGCTAACATGGATATTAGGAAAAATTAATATTTTAGCAGGGTAGTGGAACCTTGGAACAGCTTACCGGAAGAGGTGGTAATGAGCAAGGGAGTAGATAGTTTTAAGAGAGCCATTGATCATCACTGGGAATTGTAAATTGACTAAGACCAATCTAGCTGGGCCCAGAGATTGTTGCTGGTCGTCACTTTTGTATTTGTATTTGTATAAATAATTACGGATATAAAATCAAGACACATCTTTCAAAGAAATCTCAATTTCAGTCAAAAGTGCTGAGAATGGCATCTTCCAACTTCGGTGGTTCTCGATGCTTTCCGCACTGGATCCTCAAGCGACAACATGCTAAGTCTCAGGATGTAAGTGAGGAGAAAAGGACACTTGAAAATTTTCCTTAGAGTGAGTTGAGTTTCAGGATAGTTTTTGTATTGCATATGTGTGATTGTCTGATTAGGAAGAAGATTTATACACCTATAATGGTTGGAACTTAGTGTACCCAAAATAGATGTTACATTTTTGGGAAGTTCAAAATCGATCATTTGGAGTTGATTTTAGAGCTGTTTTTTTAATTTTCATCCAGCAACTTTATTTACAGCCGTGAGCGTGATAGTGAGAAACAGAATGCGTAAAATAATAAAGCATTCATTTATCTTTCTTTTTGAAAGATTCAGTGTTTAAATGAAGTCGTATATTTTTGTCATTTCGTGTACAAGTATAGGTTTAAACGGATTATTTTTATTGTTTCTTTCTGTTTTCATGCTATTATACTAACGTGTCTCTAAACAGTTCGCACTAATTTCTGTTAAATAATATTTCATTAAAGTTTAAGTACTTTTGATATTTTTGACTGATAATGATAGACACCCCTGTTTTGAGAAAACTGATGCCAATTTGTTTCTAATATTTCAATTCAATATATCACCTTAAACTTTCAAAATCAGCTGCAAAAAATTCTCTTAATGTTTGAACATTTTTTAGTCTTTTTCTAAAAAATCTCTGAATTTTCATTGCTCGAACAAAAGTTTTATCAAAGGAAATTTATTTCCACAATAATGAGAACACTCCACGTATCAATTCCTTGATAGAAAGTTAAGACAAAGAAAGCATTAACTACTTAAAGCGATATTTAACGAATCACAGCAGTGCCATATGTCATGTGGTACTTTATCGTGAAAACTGGGTCTGTGTTCTCTTTCGAGAAAAATGCAATTAGCGCTTTGGAAGTGAAAGAGTAACTTCGACGAGAGTTGGAGACAAAAATAAAACGAACGGAGAAAGTCACTTGTCAGTTTATGCTGACTTGATAAAATCCAGTTAATTGAGGGGGAACCACTTCATCTGATTAATGACATTTATTCAGTTTGAAAGAAAAGTTATGAGCTCTGAGAAAGGGAACGGATAAACCGCATTTCCCGATTTCTGTGACTTGTGTGCTTTTTAAAAATTCTTCGCAACGTAGCTGAAGAATGTTAAACTGAATTCTGCTAAAATAAATGAATATTTTTATATCCTTAAAACTGTTTTTTAAGTAAATGTTTTCGGTGTAATTAAACATTTAGATCCTGTGATGCAAATGTTATAATTGAAAAAAAAAAAAAAAATTTAAATCCTAAATTTCCTGACACATCCAAAAAGAAAAATGTATTGGTATCGGTGACGATTTATTTAGTATTTTTTTTGCCCAAAATTTTGACCAATGCCTCGTTGAAAATTAAATGAGACAACTGAAGAAATAATGATCCCCATAAGCCTATCAAAGAGAGGCAAATTTTATGTCTAGGATATGAAAAACATGCAAATGATCTATGTTACAAATCTTTATCTTAATGAAACGTTTGCAACTGATTTCATGATTCATCTAATCTTATAAAAAAATGTTGCAAATCAAGCGGAACTTTTAGTAGAAATTTCGCACGATTGTACTGAAATGTAACCTATCACTAAGTCGGTGTATATTTTGGACGTAAAGCTTCTTAAAAATAACCTTCCTTCAATAAGTCATTTGAATTTAGAACGTAATATTCCAAGAAATGCAAAGTATATACATATCAAAATGTTTTAGCATTGTACACTCCTGGCGATTAAAAATCGGTAAATCAGAACAAAATAGAACCTAAGAACGACTCCCGATTTATTTGTAGTACTAGGCTTTCAGTGATGATGACGCAACAATATTTTAAAACTTTGCAATGACAATAGCTCTCTCTGCATTTACATCTAATGATACATCTCTAGATAACATGAAAATAAAATTGTTAAATAAGTTAATAAATTGTTAATCTAAGATTGGTGCAGTTTTTTTTAAGAAAGAAAATGTACGTATTTTTTTTAAACTGTAAAAATTTATTACACGTCTTCATTTATTTTAGAGATATTGAGGGTTAAATTTGTAAATTTGGCAAATTTTATGGATGTATTTTTTATTGGTTTTCTTTAATTTTAATTAATGAATCAGTCGACTAATTGATAGTTCATCAAAATTATTATCTAAAATCAAAATAAATATACTAAAATTGCTTCGAAAATATAGTAACATTTTTTACCAATAAAGTAATTTTTCTAGACGTTTTCGATTAAGCTTATGGAATGAAATTTCTATGGTTTTAAAAATTAACTTTTAAGAAAGCAATAACTTTCAAAATATTTGAAATAACCTAAGTAGTATTATTTTACCCTCGGTCTATTTTTACCATTCACATTTAATAACTTTTGTGCTGGATGCGTGGTACTGATTTTTTAAGGACTTTTTCCTTGAAAAGGCATAAAATATGGCTACCTCTGTTAAAATGTGACACATTTTGAACTAAGGTTCACTTAATATGAGTTCAAAAAGAACAAAATTTAACAATACTGAGAAGAGTAAAACATTTTGAGTAAGAATGACAGACGTATTGTTGTCCCATTTACTTTGAGTTTAAATATACTAATCAAGAGGCCTAGACATTTTTACATGCAAAATTTTTATTTCATCAACAAACTTATGATGATTGCTAAAACAATGGAAAGTTAGTTTTACTGACACTTGCACACAGTGCTCCGGAGAGTCTGTAAAAAATAATTGGATGGTGATGACGCAAACTGCTTGGGACAAGTTTTAAATATGGAAGAAACACATTAATGTACACAATCAAGCAAAAAAGAAACTTGCTTTCAAATTAGAATGCATGGAGTGTTATAAAAATCTAATTTAGCGATGCGTTTCATTATTATTAATATTCTTCTTCTTCTTTTTTTTTTGCTGATTTGGTAATTGGAATTTTTGTACACCAAAGACAGAAGTTCCAATTAAAAGCAGTAGTAGGTAATAACATTTTATTGCTTATATTACGCCTCCACATAAGAAGAGTAATATTCAGAAATGTTAAATGCTTCTTGTTTTGTTCTTTAGACGGAGGCAAATAAATAGTAATATTAAATACTAATAATGAAAAAAAAAAAAAAAAAAAAAAACGAGAAGTTAAATCTTTCTTTAATGGTTTCTATGTGCCTGGGACAAGAAATTGCTTCATTCTAGATAATTTCCCAAAAACTATATATATATATATATATATATATATATATATATATATATATATATATATATATATATATATATATATATATATATATATATATATATATATATATATATATATATATATATATATATATATATATATATATATATATATATATATCCCAGTAAATTTAGGACTTTTTGCACCACAAATTTATAACTAAGAAATATTTTTAGAATTAGTTCTTCATAACATGTCAAGTAAATCCTAAAAAATCCCCTAAGTTCCCATGTGAGCTTCCATCCAATATGGCGGATCAAAGATGGCCACCTTGTACTCTTTGTTTTCCTTATAGCTCGGTCAAAAAATTTTCAATTTTGGTCGGATTTTTTAGTTCTAAAAAAACCTGTATGCTCTGAAAGTAATACTGTTTCAGTATAACCCTAAAATAACCAATAAAAAAGTTCCATCAATTGTTTTAATACCAAAAGCTAAAATTTCTATTTTCTACGTAATAAGAGGCAAAACAAATAAGCTTCTAAGATAAAGAAAATTTAATGATGTTCTGTTAAAAATATTAACCGGAAAATAGTTGATAAATTCGAGTCAATGAATAATCAAGTAGCTTTTATTTCATTTCTGAAAGAAATCTTGCTCTTTCTGGTTTTGGAATGATAATATGTTTCGAAATAAGGTAAATGGTAAGTAGATTTTAGAGCCGGGGGATGGATGTTGTGTTATGAATGTCTTCGCGCGCTGCCCCTGTAATATTGAATGCATAATGCTTTGTCGTTTTTCCTTAATTATAATGATATTTAAATTTAAGATTGGCAGTAACTTTTATAATATTGCATATTAATTTATACTTTTCAGTTTACAATTGCTTCAGTTGTGCTTGACAACTTCTTTACTTTCTAAATTGGCGAAATTAGGAAATACCGAAAATGAGTCAATGTTATTTCTTTTTAATTTAATTTTTCTGTTTTGAGTTAATCCATGTACTTTCAGTGCTGAAACATGCTTCATATGTCAAACCTTTTCTTATGGCCCTACCTTTAGCTTAGTGCTTTAAAATTAACTTATAACTTTCCTAAAGAATAGAAGTCTAGAGCGCGATTACAAATAACAAAAGAACAGCTACTAAGTTAAAAGCATATGCCTTACACAGACAACAAACAAACCATTTGAATTTTTTTGTCTAGTTAACATAATGTAACTTAATTAAAAATAAGATCAAAAATTTGCTCACAAAACTTTAATAAAAATTGAAATATAATGTCGAAAAAACTCGGGTAAAGGAGAAATTCAGGGGTGCTCATCTGGGAGGAGTCTGTGCGCAGACTGCGCCATTGAAATTTTTAGGGAGGGGGGGGGGGGGGTTGAGGAGTAAATCTCTCTTTTTTGGGTGGGGGTCTTAGAGATATTTAGGGGCAGTGCTTACTCTTAGGGGGAGCACCCCTGAAAAATTTTAGCATTATACATAATCATGATCGTTAATCGATCAGGAATATTTTACAGAATTGATGATAGCCTTGGAATTTGATGTAGACGGTTATGACAGGTTTGATATCACTCTGATCGGCCTTGTGGGATGTTGCTGAATAGTTGACGTTGGATGTTCCTGCCTTTTTTCTCAGTTCTAAATATCGTCAATTTGGCGATAACTGGATAACTTTGGTAGGCGACAACTCAACAAGCAAACTGTCTCAGTTAAGCACTTTAAATACAAATTCAATACAGCTTAACCGATAACCTATTACTCGTAGTTTTACACTTCTTTAGAGAAATAATGCAATGCTACTTATTTATACTATCTATATCTATAATAAATTGAGCATGTTCATAAACCAGTTTACTAGAAAATCCCCTCCCCCCCCCAAAAAAAAAAATCGCAACACAAAAATGAGACACACTTGTGTCTTCAAAAATTTTACAGTTGGCTACTGTTGCTGGTTAGTAGACTGTCTGCACTGATCAACGTGTATGTCGCAGCTCTAGTCATTAGCAAATAACGATGGGCGATATCAGGGACACAAGATATATTTGTGCCTCCTATCTTACATGTTTTACAATTAAAACAATTCAACAAATTGCTTGAATTCTCTGTTTAACGCGTAGAAATACTGCCGCAGGATTAAATAAACATTATTTCAATACCAATTTAAATCGTGTGAATGAAATTATTCGAAGACGTTATATCGAATATTGTTTTAATGCTCTCATATCAATAACGTTACGATTGTCTAATGCAGTTAAAATTTTGATTGCATCGTTTCGATTAAGATCTAGAAAGCTCCGAAGCGACGGAGTAACGATTATAAATAGTTAATGACCTTTCGAAGTTATAAAATACTTGTCTGAAACAGATAGAAACTTTTCCAATTAATGAGAAATTTATCGTTAAGACAACTTAGGTAGCGATGATAAATGAAAGTAATATGAATATTTTAATGAAGTTATTCCCTGAATTGTTCTCTCTCTTTTAATGATTTAATAAGACAACTTTGAGGAATGAAATGACACATAGAAATTATTTGAACTAAATTTCATTAAGTAAAACAGGAGCAGGAATAGATTGAAAGACATTGTTGTAATCTTTCGCTCTGGCTGAGTAAAATTGTACGAATGTGCTGTGACGTGTTAAAATTGAATTTATATGCAAATATAATCTAGCATGCATAAATAAAATAATTATATCTTTAAAGAAAGTCTAATCTTTATTGTAATAGTAACTTTTACTGCTTTGAAGATATTAATTAAAGAATGAAAAGAGAAATAATTACTTGTCATTATAATTCTTTGTACGCATGAATATTTTCGTTCTCCAAAAATAGTCCAAAGGTCTCGGCCTTCAGTAAGTTGACAGGCTGCATGCTAGAATGCTAATAAGGGGCTGTCCATAAAAGGAGTCACTTTTTTTTTCAACAAATTTGACCCCTTTTCCTCTTTGTCTCGATGTGTTCACATTGCACATTCTTATCATCACATGTCCTGCTTCTTTTCTCAAACTTGTTTTGAATCTATATTTTAGCATACTACTTTTAGTCTAAGACTTAATAATACGAGATTCATTCAAGAACCGAAGAGACAGGTCCTCAATTGACCTGGATAAAAAAAACTTTATTTCTACAAAGTTTCCTACTTTTCAACATGATCACTATTAACGTATCTCAATGAGTTACTAACTTCTTTAGAGTGGTTACAAAAAACTCTTTGTCTGGGTTTGAGTCAATTTCCCACAAACTTGTTGACATTATGGTTATCCTAGAACTTCTTCCGACCTCCTTCACACGAACAGACGGAAATCAGAGGTAC
The DNA here is from genome assembly GCF_026930045.1 of Uloborus diversus. Taxonomy (NCBI): domain Eukaryota; kingdom Metazoa; phylum Arthropoda; class Arachnida; order Araneae; family Uloboridae; genus Uloborus; species Uloborus diversus. Next base: position 89,269,089 of record NC_072731.1, on the reverse strand, counting down.
TAAATCAGAGTAATATAGGAGATGAGCAGCACCTCCCAGCCTATTTTATCAATGGTTTCATGGGTTAATTGAAGAACGTGAGGACGTGCATTGTCTTACTAGAGAATCACACTTCTGCTCTGAGATCCACGAAGTTTCTCTCTAATGACTGGTTTCATCTTCTTTAAGAGTATATCTGAGTAGTGATGGCTTTTAATTGTACACAGCTGCTCGAGCTTGAAGTGAATAAAAAATTATAAAACAAAAACAAAAAACCTGACTGCGTAAAAACCAAAAAAACTAAAGAAAAATGTATAAGCCCAGTAGTTTAGAATTTTATTAAGTACTACTGAATAACTACACCGTTGAAATTGTTTTATAACCGTACACAGATCATAAATGCAAAAGCAGAATAGAAGGATCAACAGTCGGGGCCCACTCCTTTCTGATTCAAGGAACCCCGTAAAATTTGAATGAGCCCCAACTGTTGATCCTTCTATTCTACTTTTGAATTTATTATTTGTCTTATCTGTGTACGGTTATAAAACAATTTCAACGGTGTAGTTATTCAGTAGTACTTAATGACATTCTAAACTACTGGGCTTATACATTTTTCTTTTTAGTTTCTTTGTTTTTTACGCAGTCGGGTTTTTTTTAATAAAAAATCATTAAATATTTATTTAATATTTTTTTATTTGATACATTTTAGTTAATTTTCATTGACTTAGTTATTATGATTATGATTCGGTACATTTCGCAATCTTGTCATTTCACTGAGAAAGTTTGTATGTATCGTCAGGTCTATTAAGTAACTTGAGGTGGTCTAAACTACTGATAATTAGTCCCTCTAGAGACCTAACTCTGCTTAAAGCTACATGTGCTTGACCTTCAGCAAAAATGCGCGAACTTAAGTCAACCACAGCACAGCTATATAAACAGCCTGTATAACTAACTCATGATGACACGAAATCAGAAACGTCGTCTGTCAAATCTTTCTCGAAAAACTAAAAAAGCCTGTCGAGAAAGTACGTGTCGCAAAACTCAGTCCCTTGAATCAAGGCAAAAACAAATGGCAACATGTTTTAGGTGAAAATCGCATTAGTAGACTTTCTTTCTTTTGGTGCTTATTGCACGGGTTTATTTTGATGAGGACTACAATCTGAGTGTCTTGCCTTCGTTACGCATAATATATTTTTTTATTACAATACAGAATACATAAAAAAACACATGAAAGAATTTACATCAGAAAGAGGGGAAAGTACATCTGGAGCGAGGGTGTCTTGACCCACCGCCTCAAGTGGGAGAAGCAATGGCTTAGACCACTCGGCCACTAAGATCCCAATTAGTAGACTTAGTAAACGAAAAAATTCAGGCAGCGAAAACTACCTGCATTTGTCGCACGCAGGTAACGTCCGACACAGTGTGCAACACCAAACGTGTGCCCTATCCCGAACTGACAAAATATGGCAACTGGTTGTTGATATGGTGAATTTTGATTACTGTCATGTGTTTAGTGACACTCCCAAGGTTAAGACAAATCGATTAACGTAAGAGTTACCAAAAATGACCAAGGCGTTTAGCCACTAGAACGCCACATAGGAACAGACAAATTAGCTGTTTTTTTCACCTTCAGAAATATATTTAAAAAAAAATCATAGAACACTGTTCAACTAAGGTGGAATTCGCTCGAAGACTCAACATCTTTTAACTAAAATGTGATATTATGAACAGAGCGATGTTGATCAATCAGTTGGTTAGAACTCACCCCTGTGATGCCAACTGAAGATCATAAATATATTTTAAACTTGGACAGTCACCCATCTTTCCCCTTAACTAAATTGTTTCTTACAGACTTGAGTAACCCTAGTATTAGGGCAATTCCACGGTGTCAGACGTAGAATTTGCACGAAATTTACCAATAAAGGTTCATATTTTTCAGAGTTAAAATGGATGAACTGAGTCAATTTTTTTCTCAATACTTATGTATGTAGGAACAATATAAAAACTTATAGAATTTCTGAAAAAAAAAATTCAAACTATAAATATTAAAAATAAAAAACCTCATGGTGTCGGACGTAGATGAAAGGGGAACTGAAAATTGACGTAAGTTGAAAATACCCAAGTTTCAGCTCAATGAACTGTTTTCAGATTTTTTGACTACTTGAATGTTGAAAAGTAAAGCTAAAATATGAATAATTTTTCCTTTTTCACCAAATTAATTCACGGATAAATAGCACAAATTTTTTTTTCCCTTGGGGTCGGACGTAGAATAGTTGGTGTCGGACGTAGAATGTGCAAAGCAGACAACATCCGACATGAAATAAACATCTTAAAAAACTGTTTATCTCTTAATTTGTTTATGAAATTATATATTATGGTATTTTAAAGCATAAAAAAGGGGAAAATATGCATAACAGGAGTCTGTGCAGAATTTTTCTCAGGGCTCCATTTTTTGTGAAAAATCAAATAATTTTGTGAAAATTAAAATAATTTGAAACTAAAAATTTTAGGCAAAAATAATGTAGGGAGTGGTGGGGGGGGGGGGGGTCATGACCCAAGTTATGTCATAGAACTTGTTTACAAGGAATGTTTTTCAAGACATTTCTTTGTTTTTCTGACAAAATATTATTCTTCTGGGTGTTCTTGAGGGATTTGGGGGGGGGGGAGGCAGGGGGTATCTCATTGTTTTTGGGGAGATGGACACCCCTAATGTATCAATATCTGTATACCATTCCAGGAAATTTGTATTTTAAGTCTTCACTCATAAAATAAGGAAAATACTAGAACGAGAACAAGAGAATTTAGACGCATTTTGTCAAGTTTGTTTTTTTTACAATCTCTATGTGAACAACAAAGAACTCAATCTCTAGGGTGAAAAGAAATGAAGGTTGATTTGTAGAATTTTAATGAAGAAAAATCTAACTTATTAACAAATAATAAGAAATTTGGATGTTGGTTACAAATTGTTGAAAACGAAACTGAACATTTCTAGGCACAAACAGGGGTTGTTGTGAGTTCACCAAAAATACCTGAGAGTTTTTAAGTGAAAACTGGGGAATGGAGGAGTGTTATTTTTGAACTGAGAACCCTAATGCTTCTTAAATATTCATAACTAGCCGCCTGCGGCGACCAGCCGGTCCGCTTTCTTACGCCATTCGCCTTTCTATGCAAGCAGCCACCTACGGTGGCTGTTTGGCTAACTTGTCATTTAAATTTTTACTTCAAGTTTGCCGACTTCGGCAGCTGTTTAAATAAATTTGGCAGCAGTATTAATCAATATATCTCTATCTTTTGTTGTGCCATTCACATTTTTAAGCCAAGATTGCCGCCTTCGGCGGCTATCTACCTTTACGATCTATCTCTAAATTTTCTTATCCATCTCTATTTATTTTAACCTCCCCGCCCATTTCCTGATAAAAACAAAGATCACTCAAAAAAAAAAAAATTTTGTTTACAGCAAAAGTACAGCAAAAAAAAAGTTATCTTCAAAATTCCCCATAGTGTGCAAAAAGTAGCGTTTGACAAAGAAAAAAAAAATCTGTTATTATTGAATTAAATGTGCATAACTATGAAATGTAACGTAATATAGATGCAGCAAAACGTTGCAGCTTGGGGGGGGGACGAAAAAAGAAATAAATGCCATCCCTAAATAAAAGAAAAAAAAGGAAAGAAAAAAAGCAAGCTCTGCCGGAAAACACGCGGTCATCACGTCATAAAATGTAAAAGTAAGCTGTATAGTAAAAACAAAAGATAAACATTGTTTGCGATTAAGATTCCATCGTAAATACCGAATCGAAATCCAAGTAGTGACGTCAAAGGCATAAAAGTTTGAAGAACGCTTTTTTCGACCGATGCGAGGAAAGACATAATGTGTTCAGCATTAAAAAATTGTTTAAAACAAAACTATTGCGTATTTTTAAGAACTTTTTTCTTTTGAAGAGGGCGAAATGGTTTTACTATTACCAACTTAAATTTTAGAAATGGGGCTTTGATACTTCTCGCAGGATGATATTTAAAAAAATCAAAACACAGGAAAAATGCAAATTAAAGGTTTTTTGAAAAATTCATTAAAATACAAAAATTGCTCTATCTTCAAATTTTTTTCATTCATCATATTTAAAATTAAATCTCCTACCTTATAGTGCAAAAACTATTTGTGCGATTGGTTCGGGGGTCTGTAAGGTAAAAAGTGCAAAAAAACACATAAAACATTAAATAACTTTTTTTCTAATTAAAATATCAAAAATCGAAGCCCGAGGTGCACATCTTCAGCAAAAACTGCACCTGTATACCAAATTTCATCTTTCTAGGCCTTACCGTTTTCTCGGGATGCGCGCCACACACACACACACAAACATCTTATTTTATTATATGTATAGATTTTATACATAACTACTTTAATCGCTATTGATAAACATATGAGACTCATTTCATATCTTCAGATATTTTCCCCAGTCAAAATATTGTGTATATGTTCTTTAAATTTATGTTATGTAAAATATAAATACATAATTAGGCATGAATAGCATGTGTGAATTATTTAATTTAACCAGGAATTTTCGTATACTTATAAACCTAGTTTCAGTTAGGAAAATATTGGTGTCGGACGTAGAAATTTTTCTGACCATTTATTTAAGCATAACTAGTATTTTGAAATTTAATTTAAATGACTATTTTTAATTGCATATAAAATCTTTATTTGCAGACAAAATATTTTGTAAAAATCTCCACTCAGTTTTACATAATATAAATTTTCAGCCAATTTGGTGTTGGACGTAGAATTACAAAAATGCCTTATATGAAAAAATCCCTAAAAATTAAATTTTGCAGTTAAACTGCAATTTTTTTGTATATAACTCTTCTAGAGAGTTCTGAGAAGCATATTTTAGAGAGAATATTTGAAAAATGCGACAATTCAAGTATCGAACAGCCATTCTTAAGTCGTATAAAAAAAGTTACTCGTAAGAACATGATCATAACAACCTGATTTGAAGCCTCAGAACTCTAATTAATTTTGCTTTTGTTGCATATTTTTTGTTATTTCCATACACTTCAGATAATTACCTTTCCATTGATACCAAAATTGTGAGAAAAAGATTATTTTAAAATTCTGCCACCTTTTCCCCTTTTCTGTGGAATTGCCCATAAGTGTATTGTGTTTAAACATCTACGCATATTTATTTGATAAAAAAAATGTATTTGCAACAGTTATGTCAGATAGTAGTAATTAAGGGCAGGCATGGAAAAGTCGAGTAATATAAAGAACCAAAGTTTTTGCTATGTTAGGAGCTGCCGCAACGTGGAAATAATATGGACCACTTAAAAATAGATCTTTTATGCAGTGAAGAAAGCGTTTTTTTCTTTTTTTTTTTTTAATCGTACCAATCGCTACAGTGCAAAATGTTTTTTGGTTTTCAAGAGTTTCTGTAGTTAAGTTTTAAAAAATTTTAAAGTTCTAGCACCCATGTTACATGAACATGAATATCGATCGTAATATGCACTGACGGAATTGTAGTTTGTTACTCTGTGGTTGTTTTTTAGTTAACAAAGCTTCGCATCAGTTTAATGGTTCATTTTCCATGATAGCGAGTCGGATTTAATAGAATACTAGGTATTACTGAATATCTGACGCAACTCTGTTCTTCTAAGAGCCTGGTTGTGACTGGTTCCGATACGTCAAAGTGTAAAAAATTCTCCCTACCTATACACTATTCTCCAAAAGTACATAATTTAAATACTTGAATCTTGTATGTAGAGTAACCTGCGCCCCATACAAAAAGAAGTTAAAGGAACAAAAAGAGAAGTTAGAAATTTTAAATCAGTACAAGACATTGAACTGCGAAGGCTTTCAATGGTTCATATTACCCGCCTATTTCGTTTTATTCTTCATTTGCAGTTTTTTTAAAGACTTTTTTTAAGTAGCTTTATTTTGCAAATCAGTTCCTTACAATTAGTTATAGCATAAGCTCAAGATGATTTGTGGATTTTTTTTCAAAACCAATCAAATTATTTTAGGAAGTATAAATATGATACCACAATCCCCTCCGCTCATCTTATAAGAAAAATTTAGGGGAAGTTATTTAAAGCATTGCATCAGTATTAACTTTTAAACCTGATAAACTGATTAAAAATGAGTCATAAATCACTTTTATCTATATTAATTCTTTACTATTAAAAAATATTGCATGTAATATTTAAAGCTTTGTTCTTGAATCATTGTTCTTGGATTAAATACTTTCACGTTCTACAGTGTAATTTACAATACAAGCAAAGGCACAGTAACTTTTTAAAACAAAAGAAATCTCCTTTTCTCGAGTGAAAGTTTATTGGACCATACTTTAAACGACATTTGTAGTAACCTCTCTACAAATCATTTGCTGCAGAAAAACATCATTTTTTGCAGTGCCGTGAAATTGAATCATTATTTTTAACAAGAAAAAAATCCACAAAGATTCAACAAAAAAGGCTTTTAAATTCCTTTACCCTCTCATTTTAAATCTCGGAAAAGCATAGAAAGCTACAGTTTTGTTTTCTAAAATCTTTTCTTCTAAGGTAAGCTTTAAAAATCTGTTTTTTAGATAAAAAAAAAAGTTTCCCCAAATTTGCGAATGCCATTCATTATTCAGATAATGTGTTACATAAACGAAAAAATATCCCCCGATAGTAACTTTTTTATTCCTTTAATGAACGTGATTATACATGGATCGATGAAAAAAAAAAGAAGCAAAATAATTCATTCTAAGCAAGGTTTATGAGTCAATTTTGCTTTAAAAAATAATAATAAATTAATTAAATAACTCTCTCTTTATTTATTACAGACTGTTTAGGTTTCAAACTGTCGAAGTTTCCTTACATCAGGGATAGCGGAGGGTGGCCCAAAGCGGGTAGGCCTTCGTATGCTCACTCATGGTGTGTTAGCAGTGAAGAATACGCATGTCGTGTTTACCCGAACACCCCCGAGCTATTATCAGTCCCAGTGAAGCGACATGGCGCAACCAAGCTTAATATGAAAAAAAAATTATACATTAAAAAAAAAAAAAAATGAAGTTTTGTAACTTGTGATTAGTCGAAGATCAGCTTATTATTTTTTTTTATTGTCACCTTATTTTGACACTATCCACCTATAAACTACGATGGTCATTCCGTTTTTTTTTTAATTATTAATTTAAGGGTATAATTATAGAAATAAAAAACGTGCCTTTGGGCAAAGCGGGTATAGGATTTAATTATATATTTATTTAAAATTTCTTGACTCGTGTGCTGACTTAGATTTTCTCTTTCAATAGGGTAAGTATAACTTTAAGAATTTTTTTTTAGGATGGCATTATTAAGTAGTCTATTAATTAACTCAGTTATTTCTTTATGTTTTATAAAAAAATGTACTGCCTTTAAATTGGATAAGTACAACTGTTATATATATATTTTTTATATAATAGTATGTAGCTAGTCAGCTATTTTAATCATTTATAACTTCATATTTGATTGGAAAATGTACAAAACCACAATTAGTTAAGCTTTGGGCCCAATGGTAGGGCAAAGCAGGTTTTTCACATGTTTGTTAATTTTGATGCTAAATAAATATTGGGTTTGAGAAATAATACCAAAATCACGCTTTTTACTTTGAAGTTCAAGAACCCTGCTAGGAAATAAAACCGAAATTGTTGCGATTAAAATCCCAAAACTACAATTTTCGAGCGTTCTTCGAAAACCTACCCGCTTTGAGCCACCCTCCCCTACATAATAATGTTACAAAATTATGTGTTAAAAAAATTAATTACTGAAACTAAAAAAGAATACTAGCAGTAACCAAAAGCAACTATAATGCTTTGGTTTTTTTAATGGATATTTCGTGTTTCAGTAATAAACTCATAGTACTTGTTATAGTACATGTAAGCATTTTCAACATTGGTTATACTTTTGAAAATAATAATTTTAATTACGTTTTAAATTTTAATTTCGCACCGACTAAGCGTGTAAACAGAGCAAAGTTTTGAGAAAAAAATGTATTTTAAATAACTTCCAAAAAAAAAAAAAAAAAAACAAAGAAAGGAAAGAAAGAAAGAAAGCAAAAAGAAAAATCACTAATAACAGTTTTTTTTTTTTGTTATACCTGTCAAAGGAATTTAAATTAGGAGTTGACATTGAAACTGAATTTAGTGACAAAAACTAATTTTTTCATATGAAGAAAAAAACTGTTAAGAGTCAAAATATTCGTTGAAACTTTGCTAATAAATCATATGTAGCCTATTTGCAGATTAATTTGAAAATAAAGCGATTCATTAAAGCAGTTATTTCAATTACTTCTAATCGTTTCTTGTCTTTCTCCTGTAAAATCTTAACTTGGTCGCAAAACTCCTTTCTCCTTTTAAAAGTCTAATTCATAAACATTAAGCACTTTAAAAAAATAAATAAAATTGTGTTTTTATTAGGGTTTTTTTTTTTCAATCGTTTCTTTTTCCCTCCTCATCTCCCTGAAAACTGTTCCAAAAGAATTGTTTCTTTACAGAACAAAAATACCTAACACTATTTTTAAAACGTTTTAAGAAAGTTTTTTTTTAAATAAATAATCATTATTATCAAAAACAAAATCATTCAGTTTTCTTGCTCTTCAGAATTTTAATTTGATTCAATTTTTTCTCTCTCAAATGTTAAGTTTACGAGACGTCAGTATTCCGCTTTTATTTTTATTGATACATCACCTTTGCTTTTAAATGCTTTAAAAAAAACTTAAAACATGCTTGAAATTTGTTCAACTTTATTAGTTTTTCAGTTCTAAAAATGGTGTTTTGACAAGTTTTTCTGGCGAATCAAGTACATCTGTCACGGAGAGAATTATGCTTGTTAAACTTTTTTTGTAGACACATTTTTTCTTGTTTAAAATGTAACAAAATACGTTCAAATGAAAAGACGAATTATGTGAATGAATAATCCTGAGAAGTAGACAAACTTTCAGCAAAGCATTTTCTCCTCGTGTCTGATTATAGCCTGAAACTATTTTAGTAGGACATACCGATTTAGGAATTACCTGTTTTTGATTCTTTTGTTTTTTAACTCTTTTTTTTTTCGTTTTACTAGCCATATTTTCACGATACATTAATTCTATTTCCATAGTCTTTAAAAAAATAAATAAAAAGAAGAAGAAATCTAGAAAATCTAGAAAGTAGTCTAACTCTTTTAACTCCACATTATACTTCAAACATAGATCAGTTATAAATTAAACGTTTTGGATTAATTCAATCAAAACTTGACCATTTTTCCAGAAAAAACGTTAAAAACTTGCTTCTATGTCGCTTCAATCTGTCACTGCCCTAAAGAAACAAATCCCTCCCAAAGGCAATAAAATTCACTGAGACACAACATTTAGATTTATGAAGCTCCTTCCCCAGGAGAAGAAACAAGTAATTTTATACGTGAGAAAAGCTTTTATTTACTGCGAGGAGCAGTAATGTCAAATCGAGCGATTATTCTGCATTCACGGGAGATAAGTCTTTTCTTAAAAGTCATGCTTGCTTTTTTTTATCGAGTAATTGATGTCCAAAAAGTAAAAACAAAATACTTCAATAAAACTTAATATATATATTTTTTAATGTTGCGCAAAACTAATGTAAGTCAATTGAAGTGTTAGAGGGAACGGAAAGTAATGTTGTTTTCTCCAAACGAATTGTCATAAAGTTTTTCTCTCAACTTAATTCTAACAAGTAAAGGACTCTATGTCCATATTTTGCATAATGGAAATTTAAATACAGTAACCCCCCCCTCCCCCCGTTACATGGCGCCTCATTATATCGCTCATTCGGATACATAGAGCTTTTCTTGTTTCTCCCGAAAAAGTGAAGGTAATAAAATGTTGCCTTAAATTTGAGTCCACTTACTTGAGTTGTACTTCAGAAGAAAAGTCGTTTGCTTTGTTTTTTACTTTTTTTATTGATAAAACAAGAGAGTTTTCAATTTATCCGAATTTAAAAGGCATCAAATGGCGGAAAGAAAGGGTCATGGGAGAAGAACTCATCACGCGATCTTCAATTGCAGCTCGACAAATGAGTGAAGTATGCGTGCACATTATTTATTTTGCGACAAAAAAATTAAAAACTTATTTGCCACAAGTTTTCGTCTGTATTAGTACGATGGTATTTGTTTTCTGTCAGGCAAGTGTGGAATGAAGCGGATGCTGGACGTAGAATCTTCGAATTCTTCCCCACCGTTTGTTTTTCTCCCCGCATTAAAAGTAGGTTTGAGACAATTTTCTTTTCTGGCCATGGACCATTCCCACAATCTACCCCACAGGTTTAACCTTTCTGATTCTGCTAATTGCTCTTGCGGGGAATTAGTTTCTCCGGAACATTACATTTTTTTTCTGTCCACTAACATCGCATTTGCATATCAGACGTAATCATAGTCTTTCACCCAATAAAAACATATTAATTGCCTTTTCACAACATCATACCCGCATCAGATTTAACTCGATTTTCAGTCTATTGGCTAATGAAGACTTCATGTTTCAAGGCGTTGAATAATACACATATTTTTTTTTCTTTTTTCAATAGTTAATACCGTTTAAATTCAGTTTTTTTCTACACTTTAACTCGTTATCTTCTGTAAAGCAACAACTCTCTAATGTCTTTTATGCTTAATTGTATCATTGTAAGCTTTTATGCATTGGTTTTGTCAACTTTATTACATTTATAAATGTTAAATCACCAAAAGTTTTGTTAAGAGCAAATCAAAATTGTAGCAGATAATAATGTATTTTTTCTGTATTTTTATGTATTTAAATAAAGTTCCTCAGAGACCCACTTGCTCAGATTTATCTGAGCATTTAAAACCGATAAACCGAGCAATTGGTAGGTGCGGGTGGTCTCTGAGGGTGTCAAGTGTCAGGCAAGTTTTATTCTTTCATGAATTTACTGCACTTTTGATGTGTTTCAAGATTCTGGGTAAAATTCGTACCGTTTATTCGTAATATCTTAAGACTTAGGTTTAGACCCCCGAGACATAAAACAAAAGTAGCGATATATTTTTTGCTTTTGTTAGGATGCAGACTTAAAAAAGGAAAACTCAACGATGTTCTTACACTACTGACGACTTGAATAATGTTGCAAAGGATGTCAATTTCGAAAGGAGGGAAAAAGTGTAAATGCCACTCTATGGCACCGCAAAATATTTCGGTCTCAGATGGGTGACTTTGACAAGATTTTTGAAGAAATTAAAAGGTGGTGATTCATCCATGGGTTATGCAAAACCGAGGCAAGTTTTTCTTCCCAACAAGAGGACTCTATAAAAAAAATACTTGCTGCAAATGGAATCAATCTATTATGGATATTCCCCAATAGTCGTTAATCGGCTTGGCTACGAGTGTACTGTTAAATTTACCATTAAGATTTCATCGACCTAGACTCAAAATAAGTTGGACGGAAAAGATTGGCTTACAAAGTTTTTAAAACGAACTTCTGAAGCATCCATCCGAAAACCAGAACCATTTCAGTTAATTCGAAAGAAAAAAAAAAAAAAAAAAAAACGCTCTAAGTTTTTTTAATTTGTCACTAAAAGACGATAAACAAAGATTTGACTGTCAAGCAGAACTTTTATTTCATCACTAGTTATCATTTATCCTACGGTTTGGCTAAACATTATAGGTTCTCAACTTGCCTCATACTCTTGTTCAACTTGCCCCATCTATGGGGTACGTTGAGCAAGTTTGACTTGCTGCATTCCGACAGCTGTAACTCTTAAACGTGTGCTATTAGCAACAAATTACTATGGACATTTTTGAAAAGGGATACATTACTAATCCACCAGGTTGCATAACAATCGATTATGACTTATCGTTGAGGAGCTATATCCGCACAAGTGAAATATTACTCACCTAGCCCCGCCCTACCCTACTTAAGTTTATATTTCTGATAGAGCTATGGCTGGAATACTTTTCATTCCTTTTTTTTTAATTTCAAAAGCCACTGAAATACAAAACAAAGAATACTTTCTGTAGATACACTTATTAAACATTTGAACGATAGAAGAATCATTAGTTTAATGTCCACGATTACAGCGTGGTTTTCGATAGCTCGCGCTTTTTGTTGTCTCCCGACAAGCGCAGTATAACGAGGAGCTACTGTACCATCTTACTCAGCCTATTATACTCTATTATTTAGAGTTATAAAACACTAAAATTACATGTAACCAATTTTATTTTATCTGCACATAAACGACAATCTAATTATACTAATCCTCCCAAAAGAAATACTTTTAACTAATCTGTTAATTTATTTTGTTTTTGTGATTTGTGCCCTTAACTACCCTATAACACATAATCTACAAATTGACAAATCCCTATCGGTAAGAATCGACTGATTTCTGGCACAAATTGTCTGGAGTATATGAATGTTAGTCAAATTTTCTATCTTTTTTTGTTATATAGTAATTGCAATAAAGGGGATTGAAATAATAATAATTAAAAGGAAAGTAAACGGCACAATGTCGGGCGAGTACGGTAGTTTATAATAATTTTTAAAAAAGAGTAATCATGAAACATAACTATTTGTAAGACTACATTACTCAAGACGATCGTCGAAAACAATTAATGCATTGCAGTGTGTTTTTTCACTTACCATTTTCACCTGGTATTGCAGGGGGGGGGGGGGGGGAGGGAACTGATTTTACCATTTTCCTTTAAAAGTTTTTTCTTGAAAACTAATTTTACTCTTGTTGATCTGGGAATCGGAAAACTTGTGCACTAGGTGTCCAAAGGTTTGTTGAAAACTAGCGTAATTACATCACTGATCAAGAATAAGGAATATGTTAAAAGTTTTTTTTCCTTAGTTAACATATACAGAACAGACTTTATACTCCCTAAAATATAAACAAAATATAACAAGTGCATGTTGTCCGTGGTATAAAAATTACTTAGTTATTATATCAGTTAGTAATTATTACATAGTTCATTGTAGTAGTATTACATAATTCATTGAACAAGAATAAAAATATGTTAAAGATTATTTCCTTGAGAAAAACATATAGAACAGACATTACTCTTTCAAATATGAATACAATATAAGAAATATCTTTTTTGTGCTAGTATTCAAATTAAAATAGAAACTAATATCGTTTTCACAACTTCCGTCGACATATTCTGAATAATCGATACGTATTATTGGAACTACGATGATTTCCTACCCTGAAGGAACTAGAAAAATGTGTGTTATGATAACCAGATGACGCGATGAGTCCTTTTAGCGGAATTTCTAATTTAATGTATGCCTTGCCGCAAGCAAATTTGCTCAATTTCAGGATTTTGGCGGTAGTTCAATTAGAACTAAGCGCTGAATTATACAAAGTAGAAAAAAAGTTGAAAGTGCTCAAAGGCTCATCACTCCGGTTTTACTGAACGGTTTACAATGAAATTTCAACGTAATGTGTTCAAAGATTGTGGTAAATAAAATCTGAACGTGTGAAAAGTGCGCGAAGTTGTTGACTATTGCTTTGGTTCATATTTAATGTCGATTATACTTCCCTTGAGGGACCGTGCACCGGTAATTTTTCCGAACCCAAGTTCTAAAACGTAAGTGTTGACCATTATTAATGACGTTAAGCAAAGTAAAGGGGTTCAAATTTCTCTCCGGTAAACTTTTCAGAATTGAAACTTCAAAAAGGCATTTTCAGACTATCTTTGGCGATGTTACAAGGAGGTGTTTGGAGGTTTTCCTCGGGCATTTCGCAGAATTTAGGACTTAAAAAAGCGTTAGTAATAGTGTTCGGGAAAATAATGGTCTCAGTGATCGTCTACAAATGTGCCTTTTGAAACTGCAGTTTCAAAAGGCACATTTGTAGACGATCTTCGATGATTTTAGGGGGGGGGGGTTCAAGTATTCTCCCGGAATTATTACAAAATTAAAATTCTAAAAGGCAAATTTCAAATACCAATTTCGAAGGAAAAAGGGAGGAATAAGTTTGAAGACCTTATTGGTTGAATCTCCATATTTCAGATGTTCTAGATAAAAACGCCGGGGCATCCTCTCTCCCCAAGCATGTGTAAGTTTAAAAAATAACCACTCCCTCCTTGAAACATTCCTTGATTTGCACTTGAACTCTGTAGGAAATTCCGGAAAAGGCCTATTATGATGCCATCAACGTCTTGAAATCTCGTTGGAAACAATAAATCAAGTTGACCATTTTGAAAATTTCAAAAGCATTTTAAGAATCCAATTAATAAATGTATTTTCATTGACTTCTATGTACAGAGGTGTGAACATTATTAGAATAATTGCGAAATTTATAGTGAAATCTTGTTGTATTAAAGAAATAATACTTTATTTCAAAAATATTCCTAAGTTTAATATTGAGGGTCCATCCCTTTGTTTTTCTACTAAGGATTCGATGCATTTTAACATACTTTATATATGTTTATGGCATTTAAATTTTATTTTCTCGTCATGGAGCCTAATTTGGAAGAGTCCTTCGGTCAGACAACTATTGTTAGTAAAGTTCTATTTCTTTAATCTTTTCTTCACAATGGTTAAAATATTCTTTATTGAGTTCATTCCTGGACAGCTTCCATGAAATGGAAGTGTTTTTAAATGTTTTTCATTCAAAACTTTGGTCATAGGTAAAACTTCAAGGCACAGAGAGCTCCATCATGCATGAATATGGAGTCTCCGTTTAGAAACCAATCTTTTAATTATGAAACCTTTGCTCAAGTACTTTTTCATGCTGATGTTGGGTCATCATGCCTTCTACAATGTATAAACATTAAGCACCCCAAGTGAAAATTATGCTCCAATCCATAACTAGGGTAGAATGTTTAGCCGTTTGTGCTATGCAATTCGGAGGAAATTCTTTATTGGTACTTCTTCTGACATACTGACTGCTTTCTTTTGATATTTTAAACATTGATTCATCAGAAAACTAGACATAAAAGGTAAAAGATACCTTAACGCATGTAATTTGATAAGAAATACTCTCATAAAGAAAGTTTTAGCTGCATTTAAAAACAGTTTTGAATCCTTAGTCAGTATACAATAAATATGATTTCAGGAAAAGGATTAAGCAACTTGAACTCAACTGAATATTCAAACGAAAATTAATATTTCTCACCTTGCACTAACTACTTACAGATTGTCCATGCATAATTTTCGCCCAAAAAGGTAACTTTTCCATAGAAAATGGGATTTTTAGCCCTTTTGTCGAAGATAACGGGAATCGAGTTCAATTGAAAAGAGCTTTCTACGGATAGAAGAACCATATACATTTACTTCATACGTTTGTAGAATTTTTTTTCTTCATAATCAGTTGTTTTTCTGTTAGTTTTAGCAATTTGAATCAATTTCCATCTATCCTTGCAGTAAATTTTATTTTCTAACTGTATTTTCGTGCTCTGGAATTTATATATTCACATTTAAAGTCTAAAGATATTTTTATTCTACACTCAGATGCTTGCAAAATTTTTAGTTTTTAGCTATTTTTTTGTGTATAGTTTTTTCTTGGATGAGACACTTTATCACAGCTAATTTTTTAGGATATGTATCACTTGCTTCACTCATGATCACGCAATAATCCTTTGACACAAGAATAATAAAATCACCGGTTATAAATTAATTAAAGCTACGAAAAGAAGTGCTTTTAAAATAAAATAATACCAATGCTATAACACGGAAATACAATAAAATACTAGCACAGCAATCAGACAATTTTAAAATTTAATTTTAAATTCAATTGTTAATCAAACACATTCCTTTGCAATTCAAACAATTTCATTACTTTGGATCAAATGTTTTCTTTTTCTTAAAATGACAACATTAAAAAAAATGTCCCCAAAAATACTCTAATACTCTTTCTAGAGTCTCTAAAAATACTCTAAACTCTCTAAAATAATCTTAATGAAAGGAATGAAAAGTGATTGGAACAACAAAACAAATTAACCTTCATGAATATTTGCAATTTTTTATCAAATTACTCAGGGAAAACTGAAAAACTCACAATTATTCTAACAATTTTCACACCTCTGTACTTTACCTACAAAATAAACACTTATTACTTTTGTAAGCTAATAAATTTGTATACTGACTGAACGTATAGTTACGTTGGAGTTAGACAAGATATGGTACACTTCAGTGACGGAAGAAGTTTGCTGCCAGTTGATTTTTTCTTCGATGACATGTTTTAACGTCAGATGTTTAAATAACACAGTAACCCATATGTCTTATACTAAATCAATAATACTTCATTTGAATCAAGCTACAAATTTTTTGTCAGTCATTCCAAAAGTTTTATAAAGAGGTAAAATTCCGTCAACTAAGCTAATTTTGCCATTAAAAACCGTGAGAAAATCCACTAATAGAAAAAGTAATCAGCCAAAACTGATAAACAATCCATAAAATATCATAATTTTTTTTATATGAATTAATTTTTGAAATAAGGTAAACAACACTTAAATATCCATTATTTTTAATCACTCTTGAAAAACTACCATATTACTCTAATTCAGAGCTTATTTAACTTAGATAATTACGAACAGAAACTTAATAAAGTCTTAACATGTTGAACATATTAACAAGCTGCACTACCAGGATTTAAATAACTAAAGTGAACTGGGAAAAAAGGATAAAAGTGTTTTGTTCTTTATGTTTACTCAAAACATTAAAGTAAAAGCTACAGTAGTTTTTTTAGTGCTGCAAAGCACTATATGAAAATAAAATCATTTTAAAGGACATTCTACATCGCAATATATTATATTAAAAACATAATCCAACTACAAATATATCACCCTAATGAAAACTAAACATTTTGCTTTGAGAGTCGAAGTATAGTTCAAATTAAATAGAAATAGTTCTTCTTTTCTTATACTTTTTAAACAATCCTAAATGTATTAAGAGATGAAAATGAAAGGGATGATAAAAATTCATACAGCGGAATATTAAACTTGGGATTTTTTTTTTTTTTTTTTTTTGATTTTTGAAGTCGAAGGGAATGGTTAAAGGATTTTGTCTGGTAAGTGCTTCTTCTGCTAAAAGGAAACGCTTCGAAAATATGAGCATCTCCGTGGAGATAAAAGCTTGATGCGAAAAGCCTCCAGACCATTTTCGTGATGAGTTAGGAGAAAAAGAATTCCCAACGTCTTTAAGAAAAAGCAATTTTTTTCGTTGCTTTGTTTTGGAAGTAATTCCACTGAGTAATTGTGGAAATGCAACGTGTATTTTCCTTTACCTTTATATTACTTCTTTTCGCCAAACGTTGCTTCAGATATAAGACGATTCAAAATTAGGAAAAGAGATACTGCTTTTTAATTGCCAGTGTAAACGAGGTTTTTACATTAATGATACAACTAGTTCTGACAGAAGCAAAGATGATTTTTTAGGACGTAATCAATAACTTTTCAAAGTTTCATGCGCTTAGTTTTCTTGATCGTTTAAGATTGGCTATTAACATTTTATGGAAGTAAACAAGAAGTTCCGTCTAGAACTAGACGAGCCTACTTTCCCGTATACCCATACTACTTTCTAGTACCTGATCAATATTCTCAAAAATAGCTAAAATCGCAAATTTTTTCAAACATATTTTTTTAAATATTTTAAGCTGATTTCAAGGAATAAAATATTCCTTACTTTTCTTCAAAAAAAAAACGAACAAATAAAATAGCAGCACCTTTTAAACAAAGCAGCTAATACACTTCTTTCCATTAAAAAATTTTTTTAACAGCTTTCAAAACTAAAAAATAATAATAATAAGTTTATTAAAATAAATACATCATATAAAAAAAATCGTTTCTTTTTCCCCTGTTGCCAAAAATAATTTTTTAAACGAATTAATGCACTTACCAAAATAAAATAAAAAAACAATAAAATGTCAACTTAAAGAAATAATTTTGATTGTCAAAAAAAAAAAAAAAAAATCGTCTGCGCATATTTTTTGAGTTTATTCACCGAAAACTAAATACCTAAATTAAAACTTTAGCGTGAAAATAAAAACAAATCATATCAACAATAATTATTTCACAGTTAAAACCACAGCAGCGGAGTCGGAGTCAATCTCATTTTGGGATAAAGGAGCCGGAGTCGAATATCCAAGAATCGGAGTCAGTCATTTGTCCTCCGTGTATAAATGTTTGCCAAAGCTACGAAGTCAGAGTCGAAGTCGGGGAGTCGGAGTCCGATTAATTGTCGGGAACAGGAGTCAGAGTCGGTGTCAGGTGCCCCTAAATTCTCGGAGTCGGAGTCGGGAGTAGGTCGTCAAGAGCTATTTCCAACAAAGTTTGTTTGAAGTAAATCCGCCTTTAAGTTCGGAATCTATATTGACTTTCAGTTTCCCCTTAGGCGCTAATGTTAAGAGATTTGAACTGTTCAAAATTGAACGAAAACTTGTTCAAATCAAAAAGATATTTTCGATACATGTTTTTTATCAAAAGTTTTTCCCTACAAAGTTTGTTTGAAGCCACTTCGCTTCTAAGTTCAAGATTTATTTTTGATTTGAATTTCCCCGTAGGTTTCCCCGCTAATGTTAAGTTTTTTTGAACTGTTCAAAATTGAACGAAAAATTGTTCAAATCAGAAAATGAATTATGGGAATGAGATGTCCTCGCCGAGATCTTTCTAACAAAAAAAAATTTGTTCGAATCGGACTTTTCATTCAAAAGTTATTAGGGGGGACAGACAGACAGACCGACAGACAGACAGACAGACCGACAGACAGACAGACCGACAGACAGACAGACCGACAGACATTTTTCCCCATCTCAATACCCTACTTTCCAATTTTTAATTTTTCAATATTTATCTAACTATTTTATTTATTTTTGACTTTTTTTGTTTTTCGGGATATTTTAAAGATGTATTAAGCCTTCTTTCATGCTTTTTTCTTCTTTCTCTGATTTTTACTGGGAAAGTAGGCTAAAAAGGCAGTACACAACGGTAAACGGACTTTTCATCTTATTTAGGAGTTAAATGTAAAAGTTTTCCGTCATTTGTCATGCTCAATTTTAGATGTAAGGTGCTTCTACCACCTTGTTAGGATGAACTTGGATTTGGATCACTACTGATTTGCCAGATCGCGAATTCCTCAAATTCAAATGCACTAACTCCAAAGCAATGTTAATCTTTGGATGTCACATTTGTCCAATTTTAGATGTAAGGTGTTTCTACCACCTTGTTAGTATGAACTTGGATTTATATCATTACTGATTTGCCAGATCGCGAATTCCTCAAATTCAAATGCAAACTCCAAAGCAATGTTAATCTTTGGATGTCACATTTGTCCAATTTTAGATGTAAGGTGTTTCTACCACTTTGTTAGTATGAACTTGGATTTGGATCACTACTGATTTGCCAGATCGCGAATTCCTCAAATTCAAATGCACTAACTCCAAAGCAATGTTAATCTTTGGATGTCACATTTGTCCAATTTTAGATGTAAGGGATTTCTACCACCTTGTTAGTATGAACTTGGATTTGGATCACTACTGATTTGCCAGATCGCGAATTCCTCAAATTCAAATGCACTAACTCCAAAGCAATGTTAATCTTTGGATGTCACATTTGTCCATGATCCGTTTGTGTTGTGAGCATTTTTTTTGGACATTGTCCGATTTCGGTGTTGGGTTTCAACATGCATTCAGGGCGTTTCAGTTAAACGTTTCAGAACTCATAAGAGGGGCAGGGTGCGTCCTGGAGACTCAAAATCACAGAGCAAGGCGGTGTGGGAATTGCTTTTCCGACCGAAGAATTTTGAGATACGCCGGCAGTATTCCTGACTGTTCGGATTTCCATGTGCCAAAAATGTGAGGTGTGAATAATTGTAGCCGGTTGAAAAAACTTCGAGCTCTTACTCGGACACATGCACCTTTTGCTTTTTCACATGTATTATTTAAACGATTTTTCACCAACGGTCTCTTTTCACTTCTTTTTAAAAAGGAAGTATTGTATTCGCGAAAAAATTTTCGCTCAAAAATCGACCTTAATTTTCTTTTTACTCACCCCTGAATGAATATTGAGTTTTTTTTTTCGACTCGACCACACGTGGATAAGTGCCTAAGAACGTATAGACACGCGAAATATCCATAATGACGATTCCCGAGTTAATTACAACGAATTTTCTCCTGACGTCTGTATGTACGTACGTATGTATGTGCGTATGTATGTCGTATAACTCATGAACGGTATGTCCTAGAAATTTGAAATTTGGTACGTAGACGCCTAGTGGGGTCTAGTTGTGCACCTCCTCTTTTGGGTGCATTCGAATGTTTCTAAAAGGGTCTTTTGTCCCTTTTTGGGGGGATATCATTGTTAATTTCGATGTAAGCTCAAGTGGTGTTACAATTTGGCGGACACTTAGCGATATATCACTAGTCCTTTGGTCACCATGTTTTGTTGTCGCCAACCTGGCGGCAAATTTCGCGATTTTTTAAAATCTGTTTCAATTTGGCCACTGTTTGTGACATTTAGAAAGTAAACTATTGAATCACATTAAAATTGCCAGTAATGGGGAAATGACATTAAATTGGAGTTAAAGGAAGATGATGCACAAAGATGATGCACGCATCTGCTCGTTCTTTATGGTGCTTCTGTGTACATCACCGCTTTAGGAAAGCATTTCCGACCCCACATTGTTGTATGATTTCGAGTCGTCAGGATGCACCCTATCCCTCTTAGGAGTTATGAAACGTTTAAATGAGACACCCTGTATTTATCGATCAAATGTGTCTCAAATACATTAGCATACATACAGTTGAACCTCAGTATAAGATTACTCGCATATAAGGTCACTTTCCTAAAGCGCTGCCCATCAAATACTTAATCTATGTAATGAATAACTGGATCAGGTCTAAATATTGTAATTGCTTTTAAGCTCCAATTTATTTCCTTTTTTGGTTGATTTTCACACAGATATGATTCTAGGATTCAGTTCCAGGAATGTTCAACAGTACAAATTCCTTAGCTTTTGTTTTTTT
This sequence comes from Uloborus diversus, assembly GCF_026930045.1. Lineage (NCBI taxonomy): Eukaryota > Metazoa > Arthropoda > Arachnida > Araneae > Uloboridae > Uloborus > Uloborus diversus. Next base: position 89,248,179 of record NC_072731.1, on the reverse strand, counting down.
GACGTTAAGTCATTTCTCCTACTTAAGTAGTATAAAGAGCAGAGAATGCACTAGAAATTGAGTGAAAAGTCAGTGATAACAAAAAGTGAAGCAGAAGAGCTCAGAGCATGTATGTTAGGAGACATTTTTTATGAGCCATGAAAGGTTTGAAAAAAATTTTCGTATACTTTATTTGTATTTAAAAGGTAGTGTTTTGTTTTTAGTGCCATAAAGATTAACTGTTAACAAACCTGTCTATTTTTTAAGCACGCTTAAGCAGTCTTCTTTGAAGTGGTTCAACCTTAGATGAAGTAATAAATTAAATATTTTTCACCTAATTTCGTCATCATGTTACAACTTTTAAAATGGTTCTTAAGAAGATAATAATTTCTTTTTTATTTTGGAACTTAATGTATGTCACACTAGTGCAGCCAGAATTTACCTGGGAAGGGAGATTGAGTTTTACTTATAACAGTCCCATACTAGGGGTGGCAGTATGGCCTAAAACCCAAGAGCTCATTATATTGTTAAAACTGGGAGAGGAAGTAATTGTAATAATCTCTAGATAAATACAATATATGTATTGGTATATTTTCCATTCTGTAATTAAATCATCTATTTACTACACTATCGAACGGTTTCAAATGTAACATAAATTATTGTGAACACTATGAAAAATATAAAAACAACTGTCGAGTGTCATAAATAAGCCTAAACGCAAAATTTATTGCAGATGGGGAAGTAAATTTTATTTGATACATTTGTATTTTCCGAATAAAAATATTTTCTGGATTTATCTCGACTTTTATCGAGTTAGGGACAATAGTATGTGAGGGAAAAATGTTTGATATATGGAGGCGACGAATGTCTTCCCTCTAATGCGACATTACGCGCAATCAAGACGACATAAAAAAGGTACTTTGCGAGCTTTTTGAGCATGTATCATGTCACGGAGAAGAAATTATTTACTTTATTTATTGGTGTACGAATGGCATTCGGGAAATGTTGCTGTTTTTGCCTAGATAAGTATAGTTTGCTACAAAGTAATGACCATTTATTTACGTATTTATTTATTCTGGATGAGGTTTGCCATACTTCCATAGTTTACTTATAAATATTTAAAGTGGGGGATAAAATCAATCATTTTTATTCCGCTGAATTTTTGCCAAATCGTATCAGTTTTAGCCTTAGCTATCTCAGCTAATCAGTATCCTGATATTTTTTTCAACCGGTAACTATAGATGGAGCAAATCTAACCTGGCAGTGTCGTGATGCTCTGATCGAAATCTGCGAAGTTTTCACAATGCTGCCAGCTAAGGTTTTTCCTAACTACAGTAATTTATTCAGAGACAAAATAAAACTAAAATATTCACACTAAAAGTAAGTATATTATTATTTATACAGTTTTTTTTTTTTTTTTGCAGTCGGTGCTGAAGGTATTGTATATTAAATAATATTTTTTGATATAGGTTTTCATCACTATTACTTACAATCTTGAGTAAACGTACAGTCGAGCCCACTTATTAGAATATCGGTTAAAAGAACATCCCGCTTAATATCCCGCATTTTCAATGTACCAAACCAATGTAATGCGTTGTTTTGATCTCAGTTAGTGGAATATCCCGCTTATTAAAATATTTTTTCGGGGCAAAATGACTATTCCATTAAGCGGGTTTGACTGTAGTATATACTTTGGTTTGCATTAACCAGAAATATGAATGTGCAATTTTTTTACTTTTTAGTAATATTAGTCAGTTCAATCGTATATTTCATTTTTAGATACCTTATTTTTCAGACACATAATATGAATTCATAAAAGTTTCTGACTTATTTAATGAACCTTAGTTGAATGTATAACTTTAGAAAAATGAATGAGAATATAGCGAACATACAAAACATTATTCACAAATAGACATATTTAATATTCAATTGGCATTAGAATTGCACCATATAAGAAAATTATTACTGAAGTCTTGGAATATGAGCATAAATATATCACAAAGTAATACATAAAAAAACATAATAAACACAGTATATTTAAAATTTCACGGAATTTCAAACACTTCGTTTACTGGGTAGTTCAAATTTAAAAATTCTTCTTCGTTTACATGAAAATAAATCTATAATATTCATGTTGTCAGTTCTTCTATAGCATTTCTTAATTATATAAATCACCTTGAATAACCAGGTTCGATCGTCTAACATTTTATTTCTTATGTAACTTTTCAAAATATTTTTAGCAGGGGCAAACCTAACCTGGCAGCGTCCTAATGCTGTGATTACGATCTGCGCAGCCTTTCCAATGCTTACATGTAATAAAACTATATGTAAGTTTGGATAAAAATGAAACAACGTTTAAAAGCACAGAAAAGATAAAAACTTTATAAAAACGCAGACATGTTTCTCCAATCTTATTCAATCTTACATGTTAGAATACGTTATATTTTGCCTCAGCACTCGCTGATAGTTGATTGGTCAATGTTTTTTCGGTTACGCAATTTAAACTTTCCCACTGACCTTGATTCATCCATTTGTACATTTCGCACTGAGTAAGGAGGCTATTGCCTCCGAAACATGTATGCGTTTTTATAAAGTTTTTATCTTTTCTGTGCTTTTAAACGTTGTTTCATTTTTATCCAATTTACCTGCACAGAGCTATAGCTTTTCAATATATGTAAGTTTATTAAATTCCAAAAAAAGGAAAACATACATAGTATTTTTATGTTTTTCAAGAAGAAAAATAGGTATTTTTAAAGAAATTGCGAAAAAAAGAGTAAATTTCGGACACGAAGGGGTTAAAAATACTTTATGTTTATCATTAAAATGTGACATTTGTTGAAATTAACATGAAAGGTAGAGATGAATAGTGCTCACAATGTACAAGTTGTTTCAAACTATCATTATTCTACATCCTGAATGTTTTAGGGCTTATTTGATTGACATTTTATGCATTGCGTGACATAAAAAGCGTTGAAGATGACCTTTCAGATTTAACGACGTTTTTCACATCATTTTTCAAAGAACTTCAAACGAACATTCACAAAATCTCCACCCTTTAAAATGTATGTGTATCAGGAGAAGAGAAGTGTTTTATAATACTTCAAATCGTGTTATAACAAATATCTTCCGTTTTTTCCCCCGAGTTCGTTAAATGGTTTTCGAATTTTCGATGTTATACATATAGGTGCATTTTGAGCCTGTTTGCAATGAGTAACACTGATAGTATACGTATTTGTATTTTTTATTCAATTCGTAAATAAAAAAAAAAAGAAAGAAAGAAACTGCTTTTAAAAAAATTCAAGTTTTTGCAATCAAGGATTGCTGTTAAGTTTTTAAACATTGGTCATTTTCGTTCTTTTCCTCATTTTTTTCATATATGCTGACTACTCTGTATTTGTAAAAATTATAACACTACACTTGTTTATTATACTTTCAGATTCTTTATGAGAACCAAATAATGCACCAAAAGAACATTGAATTGTAATATTTGAAAAGTAAAACCACAAAGCCTAAAGCTATCATTATAAAAAAAAGAAAGAAAAAAAAAATGTATGAAGTAAGAAATGTGCACAATCGAAATAGTGGATATCAAACAATAAAATCTAAAAAAATAACTAAAAAAAGTTTATTTGAAACCATTGAAAATAAATTAGGAAAACCATACGTATAGAAGGAATTCGTTGAATTATATTTGGTAGTAGAAATTATTAAATTGGGTAGCATTTGAGAATTAATTATTTGCTTTGACCGAAGCTTTAAAGTTAAAAACTATTCCAAGCTAGTGGTACCCGCACGGCTTTGCCCGTATTAGAAAATTAAAAGATCATATGATTCGCCTGTACATTAATATATGATGAATTTCTCGCCAATTTGCTATGTTAATTTGCCCGCTCATGTTATGGGCCCACCTTATGATAATTTACTCGACCATGTTATGATGATTTAATCTTCCATGGTATGGTAATTCGTTCCATAAAATGTTCTTAAAATTAGAATACAAAAAGAACAAAATTGAGTTTTCAAAAAATCGCTTCGAGGTGTTCACCGCTGTGCTGCGAACTAATTTTGTGCCAAATTTCATGAATGTCGACCGAACGGTCAAGGCGCTATGCGCGTAACAGACAGAGATCCAGACATCCAGATTTTAAGCTTTATTATTAGTAAAGAAAATTCAGAAGTGAAAAGTACAACGACTATCCTACCACGAAGAATGTTGCCACAAAATAAAAAGAGAAAGAACAAAAGAAAAATAAGCAAATCATTTTTACATACGGAAAAAGCAGATGATTATGTTTAACACTCGAGACGCGTTTTCTGAGAATATTTTTCAAGTATAAACATTGCATTATATCACTTGTTGTCTAATAACTACAAAGCGAGTGAAAAGTCAAGTTAAGCAACAATCAGTTAGCAATCTAGATTGTTTTAAGAAACAAAGGTATTTAAATAAATATACATTAGATATAGGGAAGGTTGCCGTCCATGAACCAAACAATAGTTTTCGACTTTTTTAGAAAGGAAAACCAACTCTAATTTCACATTAATTATAGGAAAAGTTTCTCAGTACATATTCACTTTCATGAAAAATATACACAGTAAAGAATGAAAATTCAAAATAAATATTTTGACATATGGTCCATTTATGGCTACCGGTTGCTATGGATGGACTATCAAGTTTCCATCGATGGACCACATTCTCAAGTTAAAAAACCAATGCATAACTTACAAATATTTATAACAGGTGATCAATAAATACCACAAATAACAATTAGTGATAGAAAAATAGATTAATTTTCTAAAATGTTTTATTTTTAGATTAGAGGAACCTGAAAAAAAAAAAAAAAAAAAAAAAACAGCACTCACACAGCACACAGTTGTTGTCATCACATCTAGGGCCGTGTTTAGGGGGTGGCAAACTATGCGGACACACAGTGCCGCTAAAATATTGTGAAAAAATATGTTCTTTTTAATGGTACCAACAAAAAGAAGATGCAATGGGACGAATTTAAAAACATTAAAAATAGGCTATTTTTCATGTGAACGATTTTGACAGCCACTTTGGATGCCAATATCTTTTAGAAAATCAATATTTACGCTCTGCGACTATAACTCATTAAAAAACATGTATATTGAGAATATACTTACACAGTAAGAGCTTTTGAATCATTTTTATTCAGAATTTATGGCATTCTAAAATCCAGGAGAAAGTATCTCCACTGCGTTTTTCTTGATTCATAAAAAATACTAGAACGTGCTGACAACGAAAAGTACTTTGAGCTTCTAAAGTTTCAGGCTTCCAGTGTGATAAAATTTCCCGTAATCTGAACTTAAACATGGCAATTCGTTAAGAGAGACAGAATTTAAAATTCATTTTTCTATCCTGATTCGAAAGAATACCATCGAAGAAAAAACTTATTTTGAAAGGAAAAAATCTGTTCTTTCTGATGAAACACTAAAACCGTTCCTAACGGCCACCCCTCTTATGCGGAAAATTTTTAATTCCCCGATTCAAAGGCAAATAGCATTATTAAACCCCTGTCCTGCGGACACCCCTCTTTTGCGGACAAAAAAAAATTGTCCTGTTAGTATCCGCATCAGAGAGATTTTGCTGTATTAACGAAAAGAAGATGCGAGGTGAAAACTTGAGCTACAGCGCTTTGAAAATAAGCAATTTTTCACTTGAATGGTTTTGGTAGCCACTTTGGATGACAATATCTTTTAGAAAATAGATATTTAAGCTCTGAAACTGTAACCCATTAAATTTATTTTTACAATGTAATCACGAGCCTTTGAATTACTTTTGTTCAGATTTTATGACAACTTATAATCTAGGAAAAAATTTCCCCTCCGCGCTTTTTCACGAGTTTACACGCGTGCTATAAAAAATCTAATGAGCTCAAATTTCCCGAAATACTTGAATGTATTAACAGCTAATTTTACTTTATGCACCAAACATTTCAGGCTTCCAGTGTGATAAAATTTTCTGTAAACTTAGTGTAAACTTGGTAGTTTGACACAAAAAGCTCATCCACCATTTTGGATCACATTTTTCGGAGATCCTAGATCTTCAGGATTTGGATATAGGAAGCTGAAAACTTGCATAGGTTAGTTTCAAAGGCATCTCTACGTCTCTATAAACTTTCATCCAAATCGGAGATGGTCAAACAGGGACCTCTGGGTCAATTGACATGGAATTTCTCTATATTTGCTACAGTAGTAAAAATAAGTGAGAAGGCAGAAAAAGGTCAACATTTTTAATTCTTTTTCCAAACGTTGTTCTAAAGTTAGATTGTAATTTCGTATTTCATACGCCCCCCCCCCCCCGGGCTGAAAACATTACACAAATTGGATAACAGTCTTTATTTCATCAATTATATCTGTTTCGGATTCCAAAAATTTTCTTTGCAACCATATTTTGTGTCACATTTTTTCACATTAATTTTGTAATTACTTACAAAAATCTCGAGCAAACTTATACAGCTGGGTGACACACTAAAGCGGGATATTTTTTAGGAGAGAATGAACAGGGCCGATCCTAGGGTGTCGACCGCCCGCGTGCAAAGACCTAATGTGCCGCCCCAAAAGAGCAATTTGCATGTTTTGACTAATACTTAACGTCCATCTTTCTTCAAATTTCTGTATCAAGTTATAATTAAAGAAAAACAGAAGAAGGCTGAATTTATGTAAAAAAGGAAGAAAAGTTTATCAGTAAGAAACTCCTTTGGTACAATTTGAATCTTTGAAGAAAGTAATAGATACCAAAATTTACTAGTCGCAAAGGCGCATTTTATAGTCTGTCTTTGGTACATCATAGGAAGGACGGAGAAGGGAGAAACGAGAGGGATCGCCCCCCAAAAACATTCGAAATTGGCGTATGAAAAATAGCTGTAATTAATTTTTGGTTGTGTTTGATTGCAAGGACGAAAGAGTCATTAACATTCAAAAGATCCACGAAGAAATTTTCAATATTGACGTCAAAAATCGCAATTTCAGGATATTTTTATAGACTTGAGGGGAAAGTTAAGTTGGAGTTCTTTCCTAAAATTCTTTCGAAATTGATGTAAATTTGCAGCTATTTTAGCTTAGGAAGAATTTGCGCTCTTCCCGAAAATTTTCTGAAACAGAAGTTTCAAACACGCAATTTTGGGTTATCTTTGTTGACGTTGCTGGAGGGAGGGATATTCGGTCGTCTCCTATCGAAAGTTTTCGAAATTGAAGTTTAAAACTCAAACTTAGGCTGTCTTTGGTGACCGTAGGGGGTCTGGAATCTTTCCTCCGGTAATTTATCGGCACCAAATATCGTTTCCAAATGTAGCCAAAAATGTGTTTCAAAAACACATTTTTGGCTACATTTGGAAACGATAGGGGAAACGGGAAAATTTTCCGAACTGAAATATTTTTCGGAACTAAAATCAATTTTAGGCTATTTTTCTGGGGGAAACGTTTTGAGACTTCCAAGAGGATATTTCTAATAGCGCAGTTTTGTACTATCTTTGGTGACGTTAAGGAAACTGAAGCTTCAGCGGATCTTTCTGAATATTTTTCGATAATAATATCTGAAAAATACAACTAAAGACTTTTCTCCACCTCACCTCGGCGATTAATGGGGGATGCCGGGTACCCTAGCACCGTGAAAATTTATATAAGCCATCCGAAATGTTTTAGAAATTGAAGTCCTAAAATTGTATTTTAGGCATTGTTTGATAACGATGGGACAAAGAGCTGGTCGGGGTTCAGTGTGCCCTCACGAACTGTTTTTTTTTCAAACTGAAGTCAATTTCAGGCTAATTTAGGCAGAAAGGGTTTAGTGGCTCCACGGAACCGTCTAAACATGAAATTTTGAGCTATAGTGATTACGTTGGTGAAAAGGGGGATCCGGGGTATTTCCCCGAAAGTTCTTCAAAATTGATGATTGAAAAACGCAATTTTAGTTTGTTTTTGAACACGTTAAGTGAGAGCACCACTACCTACAAGAAGGCCTCTTCAGCGGTTACCTTAAATGAGCAGTGATGTACTAGAAACCGGCTGAATCAAAAATCCTTATTTGGCTGCTAAGCGCTTCCAGCACTAGCCAACGCGAGAGCCAATTTCAAATTAAGTTTCGAATTCTAAGCCATTTTTTTTCAATAATGCTACTGACAGTAGAGTTTACTCTGGATTTAGTAAAACTCCTTTTCATAGTAAAATCAATTATGCAAACATAATATCATTTTCGTACTATTACGCTGTAATGAAGAATAAAAAAGAAATGAAAATCTTAGAACTTTAATAATCTATAATAGATACAATTTACAACATAAAAACAAGTAAGAAATTTTGTTTTCGTTTTCGAGGCGTCAATGTGTCATTCTATCTCGCGAACTGCATTTTTGCAGTGAAAGAAATGTTTACAGAACCTTAGTATTTCAGATATATTTTTTACATTTTGCATAATGAATTCTGATCACTAAATTTTTTATCATTATTTCAAAAATTTTAATAGAATGTAGCTAGTAGCTTCACGAAAATTTGTAAGAATAAAGCTAAAAATTTGTTTGAATTGATTGGGAGAGATGAAAAATATCGTCAAGGAACATAAACAAAAAGAAAATATTTCACTCACAACTAACATTTTTTTCCAATATTGCTTTCTATTTCGCAAAATATTCATTTGATTACTTTATGTCGCAGATAGTGACGCATGATTTACATAATTCCCATGCACATTTTCATATTTATGCAGAACGCATTTCATATTCAATTATACATTTTTTTAGAATACTTTACTGTGATAGCTATTGCGTTCTACGATAGTAGATGGGAAAATTTAAAGTATGTCGTTCTTAATGAGTCTATAATAATTAAAACTTAAATTTTCCATTTATGTTTACTTCGTTATGATATTGATAATTAAGACATTATTTTTCGATAATAAGTTTTTAAAATTCATGCGGATATGATACAATGTATTGAAAATGTTGGTTACTGTAATTTTGTTATTTCCTTCGTTCTTTCTTATATATTTACTCAATTTAAAGAAAAAAAAGAGCGTTAACTTGTAAAATAAACTATTATTTTCTTCTTTGATCAATGTTAATATGTTTGGTGAACTACTGTTCTAAAAATAATAGCTTTAGTATGTTAAGAGACATAAATTAAAGCAATTTTAATCGGGAAATTTCTTGAGTCAGCCTTTTTGAAACCAGTGATTGAACTTTTTATATAGGAGGTGGTGAGATGGGGTGAGATTAGGAGCCTCTCTAGAGACGCTAATTCAGACTATGTTTGGTAGTAATGTTAGGGAAGGGATTTCAGGGCCCTCTTCCGCAAAAATTTCAAAAAAGAAATTCGAAAAATGCAATTGAGCAATTTTTGATGACGTTAGGAAGGGCTGTCCCCCAAAAAAAGACATTGGATTTTGAAGCCATCATTTTTAGGTTATGTTTGATTAAATTAAAGTAGAAAGGGTGAATGACAGACTTAATTGGATCCCTAAGATCGGCGGTTCAACCAGCGAAAATTTCCGAAATTAACGTCCTAAATGCGCAGTTTGAAGCCTTCTTTAGTCTCGTCATCATGCATCCTTTTGGATCTTCGATTTGAGTCATGCTTAATTTTTTTACTGGGGAAAGGGCCCTGTCCTCCTACCTGATCTGAAACCGGGCAGTTCATTTGTGATATTAATTAGAAACAATTGCTGTAAAGGGAGAAAATTAAAATTTTAGTTCGTTGATCATATATGTTTGACTTTCAGGGGAGTCACAATTTTCCATTGTCTCTCCAGTCTCTACGCATTCACGACTGTTGAGTAAAGAATTTGTTGTTTGAAACACTAGTGAGAGCATCTTACCAGTATAGTTTTTTTTGTATAAAATATGTCTTCATTTTTGAGGATCAATAAAAGCTTGGGGGGGGGGGGGGTTAAGCATTAGTGGCCGTTAGAAGACACCCTTTCATGCTTCGGGGAGGGGGATTTCCGTCATTGTCCCGCCCCTGTATTCATGCCTGATTACCGGTTCTGTCACAAATTTTGCAACCAAATGAAGTAGTGTGTAAAGAGTTGATATTAATGGATAATGAACCAACACAATGTGCTCTCTTTTCAATGTGCTCACAGTCCATTTTTCTTAATATGCTAGTGAGAAATTCTTGAGGAATTTTGCTTGATTAAAAGAATTATATGATGCGGCTTGCGGCCGCCCCTTACTTTGGCTTCTCGTGTGCGGTGTACACTCTGCACATCTGCTAGGATTAGCCCTGAAAATAAATAAATAACAAAAATGATTATTTATCGACTATTAAAACAAACTTCGCACATTGTTGCTAAAACTCGACGCACGCCTCTGATCATATCTGGTTCACCACTTGATATTTTCCCAACCTGTGCAACACTGTTCTTAGCCAATATCTTTTCAACCTCTTTTGAACTGTTGAAAATTTTGTTAAATCGACTGTGAAAATTGTCGTTCGAAGCAGGATTGAACTTGCTCTCTAAAATGTCAGAGAACATTTTTGACCATTTTATTACTGAAACCAAAAGCTTAAGTCTCAAACTACCAGAAAATGTACTACTAACAGACTTTTCGTCTTAATTAAATCTGTGGGACATGTTATTTTTCTCAGCTTCTTGAAAGACCAATTTCCCCCAATTTTTCGGAAGTAATTCCAAAAACTACTGTTCTAGTTTCAAAATATGACTTATTAATCATGTTTCTATTTCGGAGGGCTTATCTCCTAATTTTTTAATAAATGACTAAGGTAACAACAAAACGGTTTTATTTTCCATGCGACTGTTTAAAGTTGGTTTCAGGACTCTATATTGTAGGCAGACTTCGCTAAGGCCCATGCCACCATTTCTACAAGCTACTGTAGCACGTTACATGCTCTTACTTGTCCACTGGCCATATTTTACAAATTTTAGATTTTTTTTTGGAACAGCAAAAGTATTTGAAACCGTATTATTGTGATTTAAATTTTTAATCAATTTTATGAAAAAAAAAAGCCTTGAAATTATATTAAGTATAAGATATTTCATGAAGTACTGAGATTATTTTTTTCATTGTCATATTTATTTTTAAACATTTGAGCAATTTTCAAAGGTAATTGAACTGAAGGTACAACAATATTTGAGATTTTCCAAAAATGAACCACTTTGTCAGGTGGTCTATTCATGGAAACATCTAGTGGTCCAATAATAGCAACTGCGTCATTTTGAATATTCTTATTGGTGTTACTGCTGTGACGAATCATGATGAAACATGAAGTATGGGAAATTGTACTTGAAAAGCACTCTTTTAGTCAAAGTTCACGTTTAATTGATCAGTGATATTCAGAGCATGTTATAACTAAATGAAAATCTCAATAATTAGTAAGACAATGGTAGAAATCTTTTCTGTCCGATTAACAATATGTTTAAACATTTTGAACTACCTAATGACTCTGCAGTAGATAGTTTTCAGACAAAGGAAGGTACTAAAAATGATTTCGCGTCTGCACAAACTATGGTACGGGAAATATCTTTGCGATCTAAGCATGGAACCGGTTCATTAACGGCAACCTTCCCCTACTATATAACAAAATTGAATAAAATGCTACCATTATTTAATTATTTTCTTTACAACTTCTGTAAGTTATTAACCGAAGATGTGACACAAATACTTAGAAATGTAAATATTATACACTTATTTTGTCAATTAGAAATACGCTTTAATAACAGTCTAATTACTTTAATATCTTTCTCGTGAAAATGATTAGTATAAATAAAAACTCTTAGTTCTTTTTTTATGGAAATAATTAGTGATCTGGGGAGTTCTAGAAATAATCACGGCATTATTTTGCATCAGAAACGTCAAAGTTGCCACATTTACTAGTTATTATTATTAGAGAATGAAAATAAATTTAAAACAACCTATTTAAATCCATTTGTAACTACGTTTTTATTTAAAAAAAAAACAACAACAAAAAATAAACGCACACACACACACACACACACACACACACACAGTAGTGCTAAAATCTAAATTAAATAACCGTACTAAAAATATTGTAAAAAAATTAAAATCTCCAAAGTCAAAATGAAAATTTAAATTTTTATTTGAAACTTTTAGAAAAAAAAGGAAATCATGGCCTTATTAAAATTTAAACCAGAGAATAAATGTTAAGTTGACGAAATGCAAGCAACTGTATTTCCTCAGCATTACTTTTGTTTATACAGTGTACATCTGTACGTTATGAATGAAATTTAACTTTTTTTACTACAACAACTAAAAACTGATATCTGTTTCTTTTTTAAAGTTAGCCTTTTTTCTAAGGGCAATTCTACGAAAATGTTGTGTTTTAAATTATAAATTTTTTTGTAGAAAATAAGCCATAACAGATGTTTAGATTCTTTCTGTATTTTTTGTGATAATTTGGTGGACAACAGGTTTTTGCCACAATATTCAAACATAAGTTTAAAAAAAAAAATAAAAAAAATAAAAAAAACCTTTAATAAAATCCCTGTATGATTTTTTGTAACTAAAATATTATGCCATAGATTGCAGTTTATGTTAAAAGAAACAACCACTCTTCTTTTCAGTATTTAGTTTGGAGGATTTTATGGCATAAGAGGCTTAATGGGTATATATTTTGTACAATATTTAACTTACGCACCCCAATATTGTTAAATAACGTTTCAAGCTCTCTACGTGGCTGCTCTAATACTTCAACGCAGATACTTTAATGCGAAAATACGTATACAGTACAATTGCGATGTTTTGCACATTTTTCTCCAACCAACTTACTTATTATTCTAACCAATTTACTAATTTTTCAAGCAACTAAAACGAAGAGCTAAGGCCGAAAATTTAGCAGTCAAAGACAGGTTTTTCATACAATTGTTTTAAAATTAGTCAAAGAACAGAAACAAACTTCCAGTTCGTTAGTCACTCGTAAGTCATCTAATTTAAAATATTTTACAATTGAAATAATTTAAACAAAATTTCAATAGAATTCACACAGTTGAAATCAGAATTGATCTTATGTGTATGAGATCTCATGAGTTTAAAATTATAACACACCTGATTCGCTTAAAATTATAACTCACCTGATGCGCTTTAATTTGAAATTGCTCTAATGCTTTTGAAAATGTGATTAAATTGATGTGACTGAAATTAAAATTGTCCTGGTTAGAGCTTGAATAAAATGAAAAATTTAGTTGGTGGTATTTTTTGTAATATTCTTCAAGAAAACAATGTCGAAATGCGACCAGATGTGCAATTTTTGTGTTTACTAGCAAAATAATAAAAATTAATAATAAAAAAGAAACAAAATATGATACGATTTGTATTTTAAAGTGATGCATCACACAGAAACGTATTGGATTTCACACCTCTTAACTCTTTAAAACCTTAGCATTAGATTTTTTTGCAATATTATTCAAGGAAACAATATCGAAATGTATCAAAAATTACCATCTTTAAATCTTGCAATTTTACTTTCCATGCAGCAAAAAAAAAAAAAAAAAAAAAAGAATTTAACTTGCATTTTACAGTGATGCATCTCACAGAAACATTGTGTGTAGAATTTCTAAACTTCGATATATTTAAAGCTTAGCATAAGAAAACAAAAAGCAAAGGAATAACTTCTCCCTGAAGAGACGATAGTTCTCTTCAGCGAAGTATAATATTTCTTTCGAAATAACAAAGGAACGAAAGTTTGGCAGAAGCTTAAAATTCTGCCCAAGCGAAGATATGTGAACAAGTGACAAACAACTTTAATCTTTAGAGAAAAATCTCATATATTCAGTCCGAAATGTATTGCACAGGAAAATAAATGTCCGCCTTTTCCTATATAATCCCTCAGCATTTTCTTTTCCATTTACGACTGCTGCTAATATTCAATAGCACGGGATAGAAGTTTTATGTTGCAAAAGATTTTTCGACACTCTTCAGCATTAATATTTATTTGCAAGCAAAGTGTGAGCCCTCTTTCTAAATTAGGTTTCACTTTCATAAAATCCTCGGATGTAAAACTTTCGCTCTCTTGTGGAGAAAATCGCTTTACTTCAAAACTTGATGTAAGGATATTGCAGTATATTATCGTGTTTGCAATAAATTGATAAAGGATCTTCTATGAGATTAGGTGAAAGACAAGTAAAGGCACGCATGTCTGTTCTTTTTCGTTAATGTTTTGCAGAAAGTGAAGTTTGTTACAGTACATAACCTGTTTAAAGGAGGTACTCTTTCTGCCTGGATCGAAGCTACACAAAACGGTTTGAAATGAGAGAAATATTCTGTGAAAATATATCTATTTGTCTATCTGTCTATCATCTACAGCGGAGGACAAAAAATAAATTGCTTCACATGCAAAAAAGTAGAAACAAAAGTGCAAATGTTTTCAATGTGCATGTTTTAGGCAATGATGGTATTATTTCAAAAAATACAGTTGTAAATGAATCTCGACAAATTCCGTTAGGATTAATAAATTATTTAGCTCCATTCTTTCAAAAATGAAACTATTAGTTAAAAAGTAGAATGCTTAAAAAAACGTGGAGCAAATAAATAAATGCCCAAATTCTCCAAATCAATGTGAATTCTACGTAACCGCTATCATCTTGCATATACTTAGTGGCGTGTACACTAATGACAAACACTTCAATATTTGATAGATCTTCACTAGATGAAAAGAGAGTTTTGCAGTGTCCCCCTAGAGGAAATAGCGACTTCATAGGGCACTCCTGAATAATTTCATGGTATTAGCGTCTGAACATGCATTTCTGCAGATTTATGCAGCATCAGGCTTCTTTGTAGAAATTGTTCACCCATCATATGCCAACAAATTTCAAATCGGGACTATTCCTAGTCTAATTAAAATCTTAATGCTAGATTTTTTCACGTAGAACTGCCCCATACTGGAAGAGACTGGTGTAAAAGTGCTTTTCAAATTTCCATAATGCATATAGTAATTTCCGTAATGCGCATCAAATATCCATAATGCAAGTATTGATGAAAACTTGTAAAATAGGCAGAAAAAGTTTTCAGAAGAGTTTAGAATGTACGTGTCAATTTATCTCAGAGTAAAGAACACGTTAAAAAAAAAAAAAAGCCATTTCCAGCATTCTTTAAAATGAAACAGTGGACTGTTTGAACGCTTGAATTTTACATTTTTGAGAGAGAATGCAAGTTTTTATACTTAGCTTGAGGAAACATTTAAAACCTGCTATGCAGAATCACTTGAAATGAGCATAAAGTTGCCATTTACTACTATTGCGTTTACTGCACTATTAAGTCACTACAGTGACTCAAAAGAGAAAATAAAAATTTTAATTTTTTTTTGAGCCACTCTAATGTAAATTCCTACTGTAATCTGAGACAGTATTTTTTAGAATGTTCAAAAATGCGTTGGGTTCTGGCGTGAAAATTAGATAGAGCAAGAGAAAATTAAGAAATATTGAACCCTTTCTTTGCAAAAATGATATTTTAAATTATTTTTCTCTTATTTTTGTCGAAAAAGATGCATTATGAACCAAATAAAGTTTACATACACGTTTGAAAAAGCCAGCAGAGATTAATATTAATTTTTTTTTTTTAATATACATATTTTGATGTGAAAAGGAAAATACAATCCAATTACGAAACTAAAAATTGATTACTGCACAAAAAGAGCATTTAGCAATTTAAAGCTAATGACAATCAAGATAGAAAATCTGTGCTGACATACAACAAAGTAGGCTCATTTAGTTTTTTATTTAGTCATTAGTGGACAAACTTATTCCGCTTTGTATATTTGGATGAAAATCGGCATGTAGCTCAAAGAACACTTTCCAAACTACCACAAAGCCATTTTTTCTCTATATTTTCATATTTTCAAAAGCTAAACATTCGATTTAAAATGAGAGAGGAAACATTCAGAATGCATTTGGCTGAAAGGTTACGCAGAGAAATCCCTCCTTTAAAGATACATGAAAACCAAGTTGATTCCAATAAGTAATATAATAAAAATTTGTAGTTTATTTCAAAATATTTAGTATTACAAACATGTTTACGAAATATTTGAATTTCATTTTTGAATTAAAAAAAATATGTAGCTCTGTTTCCAATACTATCCATCCTATTGATAAATTGCTTAGCAAAAAACGGCGTTTCTTTCTTTTATTTCTTCATAAATTGAGTTTTCCCTTCAAGCATCATTGCACCTTTTAGAGAAGAAAGATGTTTCGAAAACATGCAATTTTATCGCTATTTACTTTTTGGTGATTTATTTGATCAAAATTCTTCAAGAACGAAACTCTCCAAGAAGTGACGATTTCATCAATAAATCATATTTTAATACATCCTCTTTTTGTAGACTTATGATATTGATCCACATATGAAGGAGGTAGGAGTAGAGGCAAATTGTCCTCCATTTGGAGTAAACTCCGCAATCAACTCTGTACCGGATAGAAGCTTTGAGCTTTTTTAAAAAAAATAAGTCTTATTTACGGTAATTCGCTTTTAACAATTTATTGCATTCCACTTAAGTGTTTTCCTTTACAGTGTTTATAAGAAGTAAACCGTTCTTTGGGTTACGGATTTTTATTTGGGAAATTGTGTTTGAGGGAAAATGCTGCTTTATGCTTTTTTGCTTCTTATTTATGAAATATTATGTTATCCTCATATACAGGGTTGTTATAAAATAACGTAAAGTGTTCAGAGCCCTCTAGCGAGTGAACTATTGGTCGAAATATTGCCAAATTTCATGGGCGTACACAGTAGACCAAGGGATTTCGATTTCTGAAATAAAAAACATTAGAACCAGAAATCGCCACCAGGGGAAACGCCGTTCTGTGAATGAACATAGCCCATGCATAAACAACTCATTTTTTTTTTTTTTTTTGAGTAATCACGATTGCTTATTGTTCTCATTTGACCGTTTTTGGTGTCCGTGTCTTTTTAAACTTGGATCAGAAGCCTTTGCAGCACCACCGCCCACCGTCCTCTGCTGGCGGCGCGGCGCGACTGCTCCGGTTTTGAGCTATCCGCTTCTCCTGGTCGGAGGCGTCCATGTCCTACACACACGCACGTTCACACACATACACACATACACGCCTACGTGCATACACACAGGTTTACGCACACACACAAGCCTACACACTTACACACACAACCATGCCCACGTAACAGCCCAGGAGGAGAGGCAGGCTTGGGGAGGACAGGAGCCATTTCTAGAAACAATAACTCCAATGAGTAGGGTTTAATAATTCAAATTAATTTTTGTTTATTTTTTTTGTGTGTGAAAAGAAAAAAAGTTTTAAAACTTTTTTTTAATATGAAATGGCAGTTGTAACTCCCTTCTACCCATTTCCAGAGAACAAAACGACTGGACAATACTATGTTTGTCAGTGGTTGGAGTGTTCATTCACTGGGTCGGATCATTTTTTTTTCATTTCAACCTCCAAAAACGTTGATAAATAGCCATAACAATTCTCACACTTAAAAAAAAAAACTACATACATGATTTTATGCGATTTTACTGTCATGAGGCAAATACTGCAATTTGCAACGATGCTAGGATTTTTTGAAAGTGAAAATTTGCTTACGTGTTCGTTCACTGGTCGATCTATCCAATCGTGAATATTTTTTTACGGTATTTACAGTGAAATCTAAATTTGTGCTTTAATTTTTGTATCGGATGCATCCCCCCCTTTTTTTTTCTTTTCTTTTCTTTTTTTTTCTCATGCTAGAGACCGTTTGCAAGGGGAAAAAAAAGATGCACAGAGGATGGCTAAATCATTATACTGAAAGATACTGTATCTGTAATTTATTGTTTTTTTGTTACGTAGTTATGTTATTTGATCACATTTTACAGTTTATTTAAAAGTTTAAAGTTTATTCTGGCAACTTTGCTTTTTTAAAATATATATATAAATATTTTAAAGGTGATAGACGTTAGTGTCTTTGTTCGTTAAAATTTAAAGTTACAAGCTTCTTCTTGTGAGCACGATTTTTGGAAAAAAAAAACGACTTTATATATAATAGGTAACTCAAGTAGCCCTATCATGCATTGAAAGCATGCCCCACCGCATCCTAGCCATGATAGTATCAAAAGGCGGGGTAGCTATATATTAAACAGGTTTTTTTTAAACTTATTTATAGTATCCATCAGATGGTACTTTAAGTTTAATACATTTAATTTATATTTTTTTATACAAACTTTAAAATGTGTTCAAATATTAATGCTACGTAACAGCAAAAAAAAAAAAAAAAAAGGTAAAAATACAGAAAAGTTTGCTTGAGTGTAATAATTTTGCCGATCTCTAAGTGTAGAAGGTTAAATTTTGGAGATAATCTGTACAAATGGTAAGATAACCTCTCTTCTCTTTTGGAGCAAGGGGTGGTAATAGCTCCGGTAGGTGCTGTAATACAGAATGATTTAGAAAAAAAAAAAATCAATGAAAGCTTACGCAGGATTTGAACTTTCAACTCGAAAAAAAAAAAAGGAACTTTGCTGCGGTCATCATGAATTTTTCTTATATATCTTTCATTGGAACATCTTACATATAACAGTACTTTAAAATTAGCTTATATACGTAAGGTCTTTTGGTTAAGCATGCTTTTTCTAGCTAGCTGTTAGAAACAAAACGGCAGCAGAGTATGGCTAAAGTAAATAACTGGCATGCTAAAAATAATGTCATAGATATTTTTTTAAGTTTGTTGATAAAGAAAGTTTTAAAATATTTTTTAATTTTTTTATTTGAAAATAATAAAGATACATTTTTTTAATGATGCTTAAATACGCATATAATGCATTTACGTTAATCTTTTTCAGTTGTTGCAAATGATAACAGTTAATGAATCTGATTAATAACAAAGTTATCTTTCTTTGGTAAAACATCTAAATGCAATTGAGTTTTGTTTTTAGTTTTTTAATTGTATTTTTATTTTTTTTTAACCAGAGCAAAAAAAAAAAAAAAAAAAAAAAAACACCTACTGATACTTAATCTTTTAATTTTAAAGCATAAATATTTAAAAATATAGAAATAATAGTTTGGTCAGAGGGTCAGTCCTTGTTAAATCAACGAAAAAATGCACTTTTCAAATTGATGTCAAGTAAGTTTAATGAAATTTATAGGTTTGAGTATACCCATATATTTGTCAGAAAATTAATTTTAAACGATTTTTCTGACCGTAAGCTCTCAGTGTGATGACCCACTAAGCATTTAAAAGTTAGCAAAATTTGATAATGTATAGGTAGGCTCAAACATGTATATTTTGTCGAAATCGATGATGGTCAAGTCGAGAGGCTCGTTGATTTGACGTGGAATGACATTTAATACTTTGCTAGGGAAATCTTAAAAGGGCTTTTGGATGCAAAAAATTCCTATCGATTTTCTCTAGCACAATTATTTCTGGTCAATGAATTAGCAGAATTGATACAATACACATATAGTTTTGAAATATTAATAAAAATATTAGGAAATATATCTTTGCATGAATACTGCTTTTCCACAAACCATCAGCAATATATTCGTGTTGACAATAAGATAATCATCCAAAATACACTCCAGTAACGTGAAGATTTTATTTAATGAATTTATCATCTACACTTTTTGATCAATACTTGATCTTTCTTAATTGAAGATCACATTGCGTTCTTTTCTCTTAAAGATACTGCTATTTATTGTATGTCATACCATCATCTTTTTAATTACATGGTCTAAACTACTGGACCAATTTTCTTAGTAGTAGAAAAGAAAAAAAAAAAAAAAAAACTCATTACCAGATTTCTGAAAAGAGAAAAATAAATTCATACATTATTTTTACCGAAAAACTATCTACAAGAGCACGAAATCCTCTAACCATCAGCCATAAACTTCAGTTCTTTCCCTTTATTGCCCGTTGCACAGTTTCTTTTAAAGTTAACCTCTCTCCAATTTACGACGCTATCCGCCGGCAAAAACGACCCTAAGCTCGTTTTATGATCTTACGGAGGAAAATCGGTTTCACACACGCGGACACTCTTGATATGTTAGGATATTTTACCTCTAAATATTCATAGGCTGGATACAGAGGGAATTCTGGAAAGAGAGAATGTTCGCCGTAAAAAAAAGAACGAGGGATTCGTGTAAATAAATCTACTTACACTTTGCTTTATACTACTGCAAAATTTCTAACCGCGCATTTTTTTTTGAAGTATAAACTTAATAAATGACGTACGAAATAGTTTTTTACGACTCCATTTTTCTTGTTGACTAATAAGGGTTATGATATGTTTACTTCCTAGTACGAAGCAAAGAGGTCATTGTACGAACAGAGGATTTCGTACTGATGAAATATGAACGTAATTTTTCATTTTAGCAACCCCTGATACAATTTGAACTAATTTTTTAGTCCGTCCATGCGTACGTTTCGACGTACGTTTTTATGTTCAAGTTACAGGTTGACAAAAAATAACTTGGACAGACATGATAGATTATAGTTTTAATTCCAATGCAAATATTACAACCAAACTTCAAAATATATACCAATACATTTTACACACACCCATGTTTTTATGAAATTCTTGGATTATTGAACGGTGTCAACGATCCCAATCTGTAAGGATTTGGGGTGGAATATGTGCTAGTGGTTGTTTTCGTTGATCAAGAGATAAAGATTATTCAAGAAATATCGCAAACTCATTTTGAAAGATGTTGTCTTATCTTGGTCGCAAAAAAAAACTTTGGAAGCAAAAAAATTATCTTCCAACAGGATTCCGCACCTGCGCGTAGAGGCATTCTAGGTTCGTGCAAGAAACATTTTCCGGACTTCATTGGAGCTCAAGAATGACCACCGTATTCCCCGGACTTGAATCCAATGGATTATTCTGTTTGGTCCATCTTGGAGACAAGGGCGTGTGCTAATATCATAAAACTTATCCATGAAGTGATCCTTATGCAAGGAATAGGACAAAATATTTGTAATTGAGTTGTGGGCTATAGCCAAAATTTTGAAACACGTTTAAAGCTCAGTATTAATCCTAAAGTTAGCCACTTGGAAAATTTGTAAATATATTAGACGAAATAATGTATTCATATTTATCTTGAAGTTTAGTCGTAATAGTTTCATTAGCATTAAAATTATAATGTATCATTCGTGTCCAAGTTATTTCTTGTCACCCTGTAAAATTATGTTTTGGTATTTCCTGATTCCACTTGAACTAGTTTTGTGCTGAATCTTAACTTACGAAGGCAGGTTCTATGCGTGTTTTTCATGAAAATTCAACCTTATTTTCGAAACTTTATTCGATGTTTAAATTTATTTTTTAGTTATAAAATGCAGTAATTGGTGATATTAACCCCTTGTTAACTTTGGTTACGAGTTAAAGCACGACCTCGAGCTCGTGGATTTTTTTTTTAATTTTTTTTAACGAAGTTAAAGTTTTATAATCGCGAAATCGATATCGGTAATGTAACTTTTTATACCAGGAATAGAAAAAAAATTGAGTTTTGGACAAGGGTGCAGTGCTTTGTATGTATTATATTACCATACTCACAAAATTTGTGTGTTACAAAATAAATTTAATGTGAGAATGATCTGGTACTTTAAATTTAATTCAAACCACTTAACAATTTGTGCCCCTACCTACATTTGACAGGTGCAGTATGGAAGCTTTTGCGCAATAAACACAAAGTTTACCGATTGGACGTACACATTGAAATACAACAGGAAGCTTGGTATTTAATCTAAGAAGATCTACACTAGTTAATAACATCCGTACTCTCGCAATGATTTGAATTCGCGCTCTCGGTATGGTATCAGTTGCTGTATCTTGTATGTATGTTGCATGACTGTATACTTGATTTAGTGATCAGTATTTCACTTTGAAATTTATTATAATTTACAATCTTGAATAACTTAAATTATAAACTGAAAAAGTCTATTGTACATCTTTTTGAACCTTTTTTTTTTGCGTTTACCAATTAAACTAGTATGTTGTGGCCATCACGAAACTTCCTTCTATATCTTACTTATGATTCTGATCCCTCTCCATGCTTTACGAGAAAACAGTATTCCCAACAGAAACAAAATTGCACACGTCAAAACTTGACGACCATCGCAATTCTTGATTTATCTCAACGGCAAAGCAAAGCATGAAAACTGAAAATTATTTTTAAAGCCTTGCTTAAAATAATTACAAACATTCATTTGTTAACAAACATAAGATGGCAACAGTTAAAAAGTTTAAATTATCGCGATTTTCTGGTTATTTTCCGACGATAAAAATCACTCGAAATATGCAGACGACAGTCTATTATTGGGTTGTTCGGAAAGTAATTTCGTTTTTTCCCGTCAGAGGACTTAATTACGTTTTTTCGAAACCAACTTCACACTTAAGCCGCATAACCATTATATGTCTTGAGAGCTGATATTGCAAGGCTTGTGTGTGAAAAAGTTCTATTAATTCTACGCAGTAGTTTTTGGTTGGTGCCCTTTTAAATATGGAGAGCAATAAGCAGCATTTTCGTCATATTTTACTTTTTTACTTCAGAAAAGGTAAAAATGCTGTCCAAGCGAGAAAAAAATTGACGGATGTGTATGGAGAAGGCGTGTTAACAGTACGCCAGTGCCAGAACTGGTTTGCAAAATTTCGATCCGGCAATTTTGATGTCGAAGATTCACCACGGTCTGGAAGGCCGGTCGAAGCTGACAAAGATGCGATAAAGGCATTAGTTGATGCAAATCGGCGAATAACCACACGAGAGATCGGTGAGAGATTAAATTTGTCGAATTCGACTGTTTATGGCCATTTGAAAGGCATGGGCTTAACCTCGAAGCTCGATGTGTGGGTGCCCCATGTCCTTACGGAGCCTCACACAAGTTTGGTCACTCGCCAAAAACTTTTACAGCTTGAATGGGACGTACTGCAACATCCACCATATTCTCCAGATCTGTCGCCTTCCGACTACTATTTGTTCCGGTCCCTGCAAAATTTTTTGGATGGCAAAACCTTTACCTCAAATAAAGATGTCAAAAACGACCTGAACCAGTTTTTTGCCAGCAAGGACCAAAACTTTTATGAGAGGAGAATTATGTTACTGCCAGAAAGATGGCAAAAGGTGTTGGACCAGAATGGCCAATATATAATTTAATAAAATATTTATTCATTATACGAAAACTGTCTTTCATGTTCCCCAAAAAAAACGAAATGACTTTCCGAACAACCCAATAGTATTTATCTTTCTTATTGTTGCAATAATAAAGCTATTTTTATTCACAAAAAAAATCAGCCCCCCACGGAGCTATTAGCGCCAAAATTGAACCAACGCCTGTTTACATATGGATTCACATTTATTTCAAATTTCATCCAGAACGTAGCATTACTTCTTGAGATATGGCACTCACAATGGAAAAAAAAGAACGTTCGATTGCGCTACCCCCTTTTCAGTTGTTAACGCCAAAATATAACCAGCTCTTAAACCCTTTAAGGGCTAATTGTCGATAAATTTTTGTTTGATTCCGTTCATTATTTCTTGAGATACAGCAATCCCAATTGACGACAAAAAACGTTCTATAGCACACCCCCGTTTGAACTATTGACACCAAAATTGAATCAGCACCTGCACCTGTTAGAGGCAACATACGGACCAAATGTTGTTTGATTCGGCCTGTTACTTCCTGGTGAATAGCAGGCACGCATAACTCAAGAAACGTCCCATTGCTCCATTCCCCTTGAAGGAATTCGCGTCAAAAACCAATGAGCACAAATTCACATAGCAGTACATATGTGTATCAAATTTCGTTCGATTTCATGTGGTAGTTTCTGCTGTAGAGCGGTCACAAAAATCTGGTCTCACACATAAGTGACACACACACACACATTTTCCAAAAATAGCCGAAATAGACTCAGCACACCTCAAAACGTTCAAATCCGTCAAAATTTGAAATTCGAACATTTTCACGAATCCAATACTTTCTTCTATATATCAGATATAGAAGAAAGTAAAAATGCCTTATTTTTGTTCTTTCTTATGTAAGAAGAAACACGTTTTACGCATTTTTTAAACACCGCGCATTAAACACACATGACTTTTTAAAACAAGCGAAACAGTAATGCAGCTCGTGCAAATTAAAAGTGTTGTAAAAATTGTGCCTTGTAAATTGAAAATTTGATCAGAATTTTCATTTATTGACCAGGATTAACTACCTTAAAGCTAAGAAAACAATTTGCAATCAGACTCATTACGTTTGAAATATAAGTATTTGTTATAGTTTGGCACTTAAAAGATTTGTTTTTACGTCTCAAAAATTATCTAATCAGAAATTAAACCGGATTTTTAACTGCAGAGAATAACAACCGTGGGTTTTGAAAATAACAAAAGTGTTTTCTCGACATTGGAGTGACAATTCTCCCAGACATTATAATTTATTTTTATTAAACTGCATAAGATTACACGAGTTAAAAAATTTCGTTGATTAAAAAGAACTCGTTTAACTTCTGAACATAGAAAAAAAAGTCAACAGTAATGCGGTGTATTGTATCCACACTGGAAATTTTAATTCATTTTGGTTGAGTTTTTTCAAATTTTATGACTTTTGTTTGGTTTTTCGTGTACTTCTTTCAGGTTGTTCTGCCTTAAATTTCAACTATTCTATGACTTTATTGTCACAAATTTTAATGTATTTTAATTTTTAAAAATATTTAATTTTAATTTCAGTGTTTTTTGGAGATTTCTTTAACCTAATTAACTCCGTATTGTTCTTGAAAAAGATGAAGCTCTCCATATAAGAGGCTACCGTATGTGGTTAATTTCAAATTCTGCGATTACGATGTGCATAAAAGATACTACTGCTTTTTTGAAAATACTGTTCTGCACATGTACAATTACAAAAAAAAAAAAAAAAAAACATCTAGTACTCACGTGAGATTTCTTGTAAATTTTGCATGCAATCTTGAATGAGTTTAATGCATATATCTATTATACTACTGTACTCATACATGTTTTTCATCTTGCACACTATTTCAAATTCAATATGAGAACCGGACATTGCAAATTGAGAATGACAAGCACGCTATTCAGTTCAAATGACTGACTAGAATAAATGAAAATTTAAAAGATGAGATGATGAGTTAGTGTAAGAATTACTGATCATAGATATTCCATAGTATTTTAAGTCGTGCATATGGATGTGAAGAATACAAATACACCGAAAATAGATTTAGACGGGAAAGAAAAAGCAGTCACTTTAAATTATTTTTATTCGAACTTCCATGAGATTACATAACAATGATTTAAACTTATAATTCAATCATAAAAAAAGTTTCATATATACTTAAGTAAACATAGTTTTTTGAAAAACTATTGTTTGAAAACTATAAGCTTAGGATTCTAGCACCAAATTACGCCAGTATAACTATACAGTGGTGACAGAATAAGAAATGATTTTTTTTTCTTCTTAGTCTCGTAAAAAAGACTTTCCTTCAGATACGGAGGCACTTTGGGACCAGAAGTTAATCGACTGGTATTTCTGAAGATTTTTTTCCTTTCATACAAAAAAGAAAGTCATTACGAGTAAATGAATTCGTCAATGAAGGAATTTTTGCTAAACGATTGCACACGCATAGAAATGCGTTCTTATTTTTCATATGAGAGCTTAAATACAAATGTATGCTCTGATATTTATCAAAGACTCATCTTGTAGATTAAATAGGAAGAACAAATTATTTGTGGTTTTCTTTAGGTAAAAATATGTTGTGTATAAGATTTTTTTATATTATTTTCATTGTTTTAAAATTGAGATACGGAATCTTTGAAATGCGTGTGTGTGTGTCTGTGTGTGTTTTAAGTTATAATTTTACAAATTTCGCAGACACGTTACAATTGTTGTTATGTTTGCATTTTGTTTGTTGTAACCATGCCCAATTCGGCGTTTATTGCAGTATTGTCATTAAAAATATTTAACTTTTTGAAACATTACTTGAAACTTATGTCCAAGAAATATACGGTTGAACGTGGGCAAAATTGCAACAGAACCTTTTTCAATGGTTTTCGGGTTAGTCGTTGATACTGAATAACATATCCAACATCGGACAAAATTGGGTCACGGGAACACCCCCAAAATCAAATTAAAAAAGGAAGGGGGGGGGGGTAGTGGCAGTCATCTGCAAAATAGGTAAGTTAGTATTCTTCTTTAAATATATTATAAAGCACATTTTGCATCCTCAACTACAGTAATTATAAGTTAAGAGCCTCGGTTAAGAATTATATTCCCAAAAGAAATTATAACCTTGATAATTCGACGCTTGAATAGTTCGACCATCCCGTTATCTTGACGCAATGCAGAGCAAATTGGTCAAAATAATAAATAGAGCAGTGCAGCTCAGATTAACTGTAACTTTTCGTAAATCTTGGATGGAATTTAGGCCGATATCCGAATACTAGAAATGCTATCTTTACACTTTGAGAATGATTTCAAAAGGCGGATTTGATTGATTTCAAAAACTAGTTTTCCGGGCACAGCAGCTTTAATGGTTTACAAATGCTGCATTCGAACCTTTGTTTCGAAGAAAACTCGGAAGACAGCGCGTTCTCCAGCCTAATTAACCCGGAAAAAAAGCATTGGTTGTTCTTTTTGCCCGTTTTTCACGTGGTAGTTACTTTTAACTTATCACACAAAAGCAAATATTTCATTTATACAGTACCCGCCGCTTATAAAAATAACATTCATTCTGAGGACATTCGAACTTACAAGTATAAAGCGAGTGATTTAATAAACCAGCATATATAAAAAAGTTTAAAGATCAAGTACTGTAAAGAATAAGTGAAATACTATTCATGTGCATCTTTTAGTGTTTCAAACTACAAATGACATTTTAACTAATTAGGATCTACTTTTTTTTTCACAAAGTCCTCAAAATATTGGCTTATTGCTGTTTAATTAACAAAATTTGAAAGTGAAAATTCAACATCCCTTGAGAGATTTTTAAAGTTGATTTTCAACAGTTGCTCTGGAGTGCATCGAACGACATTAAGTGATTTTCTGACTCTTACTGAAGGGGACAAATGTACCAGTGATTTCCTCATCTTCCGAGACGCTCTTCCTCTTCTTGGTGCGACATAATTTTTGAACTTATTATGCCTCTTGCAATTTGCAACATAGTTATAGCTGTAGTTTTCAAGATTCAGCATATGCCCTCCAAAAGCTTGATTTTTAAACGGTGATAATGGTTTTATTAGGGGATGATTTTAACATTTTCTGATATCGTAACGATTTTGTTCTGCCAGGTTTGATTTTAAAAAGCGGCTGATTTTTATAGTCTATTGATTTTATAAGTGGCGGTTAGTGTACCGACACATTATTTCTTCAAAAAAAAAAAAAAAAAAAGAAGAAGAAGAAGAAGAAAAATGTGACATTAATATTGACGTTTAAAAAAGTTTTGTTTCTTACTAAAGTTTTTAAAAATCATCATCATTTGAGGCCGTGAGAAGCAATGCGATGTAAGTGGATAATTTCAAGTTTTGAGTAACGAGAAAGTAAACGAGTAACGAGTTTAAAGATAACGTCCTAGGTAGACTTTCATTGAAAATGTTTTCTAAATCATTCCATATAACTGTACCTACTAGTGCTACCTCTTGCCTCAAAACAGAGGAGAGATTCACCTAATATTTGTACTGGTTATCTCCAAATTTTGGATTTTACCACTTACATCCCTTTGCTTCTCACTCTTCAGATTATATTTTGAAGATGAAATGCGTGTGATACGGGTCACAATAATGGAGATTTTGATCGGACCATTAACGTAACCTTATGTCCTATGCCATATAGCCCTTTGTCGCATGGTAATATATACACATTAGGTTCAACCTTAGCAAATGTTGAGATCAAAGCCTGGCAACCACGATATATTTTTTCCTGTTCATAACAGCCCCTTATCTAATGAGAAAACTCTGGCTGTGCAATACTTTGGTGTTTTAATGAAAGAAGATTGAAAAAATAATATTTTTCAAGTATAACTCAGTATGTCTGGCAAAAAAAAAAAAAAAAAACATCAGATGCAGTGAAAAGCAAAGGCAGTTATGTACGCGTTTTGAAGTTTTACTTAAAACATAGACCTTTACTCAAAAAATAAAACCGTAGGTTGGTGTTCAACGAAAGGTTTTCCTAATTTATGCTGTAGAGCAACATCCTTTCAGGGATACTAGTCCCAGAAAGTAGTGTTTTACTTTATTTGTACTGTTCATCTCAAACTTGTAATTTTTGTCATTAACACCATCTTCTTGTAGGTACTTTACTTTATTTTTAATATAACTCAGTAAATTTTGTACATTTCGAATAAGATTTTTCCCAAGAATATTTTTCCTTTTCAGCCTGTTAAATTTTAAATTAAAAATTAACTTTGAGCTCAAAAAATACATGAAAAAAACTTTTTAAAAATAAATGCATCCGTAGAAAATGTGGTGGGAAAATGTTCATTTGCTCCTAAAGAGCCAATTTAAAAACTTCCAAACACTAATGAGTGAGAGTATTATTAAGAAGAATACCAATGAGCGCACGCAATTGACAAAGAAGGCAACTATAACAAATATAAGTCCCTTTTTCAAATTAGAGAGTTCAATAATTAAAGTTTTACTTTTTTCAGAAAAATTCAAAACACAAAAACTAATAACGAGACTTAATACCGAAATTAATGAGTTCTTTTATGCTAATACGAGTGCGTGCATATTTAAAGTTTTCCTTTCGAAATGTTTAGATTCCTCGTTAAAAGAAATGAAATAGCTAATGCAACGCATTGTTTCAATACTTCTTTTGAGAGTCTTATCAGTCTCTCGCTTGCTCTGTTGAAGGCAGAAAAGACAATTTTCGTGTAATATTTGAGCTAACAAGCATTTTTTTAAAAATTTTACTTTTTGATTTATTTACACTCATTACTTAAAATCTCTTGTTTAGTCAAGGAGAAGCGTTCACATTATAATGAGAAGTTAGTGAACTCTTTTAAAATAAATGTAACGATACAGCCTAGAAAAGATTTTGACAATATTTTGCTTTTTACTCCGAAACATAATTTTAGTCGTAAATATTCATTCTGAATTTGATAAAGGGCAAGAGATACGTCTAAAAATGAATGAGACATTTTCTCACGCATTAACATAACGTAGTACAAAGCATACAAGTAAAATCTTTGCCACGAATACAAAATTATGTTTTTATCTTCTCGGCAAAACTTACAGAATGGTATTTATTCGAAAACAATAACAATTTGAAATTATTGCATGCAATAAATGATATATATATATATATATATATATATATATATATATATATATATATATATATATATATATATATATATATAGTATATATATATATATATATATATATATATATATATATATGTATGTATATATATATATATGTGTATATATATATATATATATATATATATATATATATATATATATATATATATATATATATATATATATATATATATATAGCCATCTCTTGATTTAAATCCACACACTTTGAGTGAAGCCTCCGTCACTAGCTTCACACATCTTTCGACAGCTTGCGTATGGCAGGGGAATAGTTTCATATCCCAGTCGGGTATAGTGCCTGTTGCAATAAGATTTTCAATGTCTTTGTTAGGAACTTTTCGAAGAAAAGGTGGAGAAGATAGCTTTGTCGTGTTCCAATTAATAATCTCTGTGTAACTTTCTGTTTCGAAATTTAGAGATTGAATGACAAAGTTTCTAATGCTTTTGCCTTTAGAAACAGATTCTCTGGCTTTTAAGACGTTTTTAAAGTTCTCTTATGTGCCTCCTTTCATCAAACACCATTGCCATTAATAAGTTTTCGGGATGCGCAAAGAAAGAGTTTCTTTCAATGACAGGGTAAATTACTTGTTTTAGATTGTCAGGTAAGTATCGACAGGTTTGAGTTGTTCTGTAAACATGAATGGCACCGTCTGTGAAATTTTTGCGGTTCTTTATTTCGTTAATGGGGCGTATTAGATGCATACACTGTACTAAGCGGCATAAACAAATATGAGTATCGCGAGATTAAAGGGCCATGTGGACAATTTACAGGCAGGCTCTAGTACTAAAATATCACATTTGTTTTACAAACAAACGTTCTTCCATTAGTATTTCATACCGAACTTATGGGTCATTCCATGTCAAGTGATCCAAAGTTTTTTCCCTCACCTTTTTGTATTTCTTTGAAATTTGGCTCATCAATTGTACCCTTTGAGGTAATCAAAAGTCCAAATTTTTAGATTTTTATCTCTATTATTTTTTTATTTATGACACTTTGATTTTTCGAGAAATCCTCTTTTTTTCATGGATGTTTGAACATAAAATGGACGATAACTCAGCACCAAATATAGATAGAAAGATTTGGTAAAAAGCATTTTAAAGTACATTAGTTGCTGTTTGATTAGATATGCAACATGCCTAATTTCAGAAAAGTTTTAATTTTTAAAAAATGAAATTTAAATTTTAAATTTAAATTTCTCAGAAAAGGTATAATGAATTTTTTTTAAAAAATTCTCAAAAATTTGTGTGTATTTTATCTTTATTTGTGCAAAGTTTCAAGTTGGGATCTCAATGGGATCATATTTTTACGAATTTTTAAATAAAATTTGACTTATGAAATAATGACATTTTTCAGATTTTAACTAGTTAAATATAGGGTTATCTTACTAAGGATGGTCTAGTAAGTAGTAATTGATCATGACTATGCTTGAAATGAGCTGACATGAATTTGTAGATTGGTACCCCCCCCCCCCCCCCCTGCCACACAACCACTTTTAATCTTTTTTTTTTTTTTTTTTCAAAACTGTATTTAAAAAAAAAAGCTGGCACGTAAGAGTTATAATCATAATAAACTGGGATGCACGCTGTTAAACATCAGCAGTGACTAAGGTTTATAAATGGGGGGGGGGGGGGTCATAAAAACTAAAAGTCAGAAAAACTTTAACAGACAAATAGAACCACTCATTTGCAGCTTTTTTTTTTCTTTCGAAAAGTGGGACGATAGGGGGAGGGGGAAAGGGAGGGGGAAGAGCAATCTGGAATGAAGCTTAGCAACATGGAAGGCTATGCTCAAACTAGCAAAATTTATTTGATCTATAACTGCTTTTAATACATGCATAAATAGATCTCGCTGCATTGCTCTCCTTTACAACTGAAACTAAAAAGAAAACTAGCATTAAAGAATAGAAGACCGCCGCACTCCAAATGTTGTAGAAAGACAGTTTTATGCGGAGATACATATGATCTGATACTTAGATTGATTTTTATTTTAGTGTGAAAAGAATGAAACAAAATGGGGGGAAACACTCCTATTTTGCTATGATCTTGGGGCAAACTATTTCTTTCCTCCCTCCAAAATTGACAGTTGGCGCAGTGGTAGGGGATGAAATGAATCATAACTTTCCTTATCAGATAGTGAATTAATCAAGTAAATTTTGTGAAGTTCGGATTGAAAAAGAAACACTTGGTCCGAAAAAAAAGCGTCAGGTGAGGCGTGATACTATTATAGTGTTAATCGTATGTGTGGGTGGGTGGGGGGGGGAATGTACTTCTTCTTGCTTTAAAGAACATTTACCAGCTTTTTATATGCTTTCTATTCATTTTGTTTTATTTTATTAATTTATTTATTTTTTGCGTTTTGAAAATAGTTTTGAAAAAAAAAAAAAGTTGTGGTGCTGGGGGGGGGGGGGGGCTTTTTCGTGCTTTAAAGAAGATTATTTACCAACTTTTAATAAGTTTACTATTTATTTTGTTTTATTTATTTATTTATTTAATTTTAATTTTCGAAATGTTTTTTAAAAAAAATTAAAAGTGGTGGTGGGGGGGGGGGGCTTACCAATCTGCAAATTTATGTCAGCTCATTTCAAGCATAATCATGATCAATTACTACTTACTAGACCATCCCCAGTAAGAAAACCCCATATTTAACTAGTTAGAATCTGAAAAATGTCATTATTTCATAAGTCAAATTTTATTTAAAAATTCATAAAAATATGATCCTATTGAGATCCCAACTTGAAACTTTGCACAAATAAAGATCAAATACACACAAATTTTTGAGAATTTTTTAAAAAAAACTCATCATACCTTTTCTGAGAAATTTAAATTTAAAATTTAAATTTCATTTTTTTTAATTAAAAATTTTCTGAAATTAGTCATGTTGCATATCCAATTAAACAACAACTAATGCACTTTAAAATGCTTTTTACGAAATCTTTCTATCTATATTTGGTGCTGAGTTATCGTCCATTTTATGTTCAAACATCCATGAAAAAAAGAGGGTTTTTCGAAAAATCTAAGTGTCATAAATAAAAAATTAATAAAGATAAAAATCTAAACATTTGGACTTTTGATTACCTCGAAGGGTACAATCGATGAGCCAAATTTCAAAGAAATACAAAAGGGTGAGGGAAAAAATTTCCCAAATTTTGGATCACTTGACATGGAATGACCCTTATGAGGATCGTTAAATTAAAAGAAAAAAAAAGCTGAAAAAGGGCTTCAAGTTTACATTTTTTCAAACATGTAGGTTCGTTGCGCGATCGGAAGATATTGTTTTATTTCAAAAATATATTTTTTTTTTTCGCTTTGAAGTCTTTACTAAACGTAACTTCTCCGTTCTGTAGCCTGAAAAAGTACATTGATCAAAAAATGTTAAAAATTCGGAAAAATCCTGAAATTCTCAACTTTTTCGATTTTTTAGGCTTGGTTCTGGATTAGAAGGTATTATTCGATTTAAATTTTTTTTTTTATTTCTGAAGGTTTCACCAATCGTAACTTTTCCGTCTTAGAGCCTTAAAAAGAAACATAAAACAAAATTTTTGAAAAATCACTAAGAAAACACGAAATTTTCCATTTTCTCAAATATTCAGGCTCGTTGCGGGATCGGAAGATATTATCCGATTTTAAAAATCTTTGTTTTGTTTTGTAAGTCTTCACCAATCGCAACTTTTCCGCACTATTACGATTCGAAAATAAAAACTTTGTTTTTTTCGTTCCACTCTAATGCACACCAATGTCCTTATGATAGGCATACCGCTATTCACGCTCGTTTCAAAGCAAGCGGCAGGGGAACATTTCTTTCCACCAAGATGGACACAAGGGATTCTAAAGGTCATTAATGAATGATTTTCGACAACAACAAATTGCCTCCTCCATGTTTTAGGGGTATTGATTTCGAAAATTTTCTGTGGTATGTAAAAGGTGTAGCAAATAGGGTCACTAGGTTTCCATGCTATAAATATAAGTAATGACAATTATATTTTAATTCGTTGTTCTTTAGTTATATACTTAAATGTTTATGCATTCTTATAATTTAAATTTTAAAAAATCCTCGATTACCTTACCATAAAAATGAACTTCATTTTCCATATCTAAAATATAAATTTAAAAAAATTCCAGATCGGAATAATGTAAAAATCTATGCTTTAAACTGTCTTCTATTTCAATCCATAGTCCTTTATTATCATCAAATTCCTCTTGCAATTCACAAGATTTAGAAAACGAAATGGGTATCTATCCTAACCTGTTGAACCTTTTTTCTATATCTGGTCTATCACAACGCAACAAAGCTTGACAAATATTGATATCTGCTCGCATTTCATCAATGTTAGGCAAATGCCATATTAGGGACAAAGATGCTGTTCATGTATTAACAATGTAGATGCAGTAAATTTAAATCCAAATATCCTTATGATCAATCGTACATCCCTTAAGAGAGCAAGAGAAAATCTTCGAGAGGTAAAATCAGATTTCATGAATTTAAATTTAGATATTTTAGTTATTCCCAGGGATACAAAGTTACATCCAGATGTAACTGGAAAGAAACGCCGATAGGCTTACCATGATAGCTTCAGGTCCCAATGTTGAACTGCTACACAGAATTTTTGAGATATTTCTTCAGTTATATATGATATCTTAGATGATTGCTCTTTATTGCTAACTGTTCAAGCTGTAGTGTTTTATACAGGGGCTTACAATACAGGCCGTATAAATTGTGCATGTAATTTTTTAGAGCAAAAGCTGAACAGTGATATATTGCATTTGTATTGCTATCATCGTGCACTTGAAATCGTACAGCAGAGTGTTCTTGCCAAGAATTTCTTGCCTTTCTTAGTTCTAGACTCGATATTCCATTATTTAAGCGCTTCAAAATTCAAAAAGTACACGTACCACTTAAATTCTAAAAGAAGAATTTGATGACATATTATTGTTCGTTGAAAGGGGAATTAAAAAATATTACAGATAATTCTCATAACGTGTAATAATATTTCATGGTGAAATCCTCCCTCCTACAGGGATATGTTTCCGGCAACCTGGAGCTTATCTGTGAGCCAGATGGGTGACAAAAGGAATTTATTGTTTGGATATTTATATATTTAGGAAACAATTTAAATTAACTTTACATGAAGAGAATGCCCGTAAATGCTGTTTTACAGTTAAATGTTGTATGAAGATATAATTTTTCGCAGCAACCCGTTCTAGGCCTTTTAAATTAACATAAAGGCTAGTGTCTAAAAAACCTGCAGCGTACAAAATGATGACAAACATGCAGCAGAAGCAGTGATTGAAAAATTTATAAATCACTTATGGTACTTAAGGGATGAACTAGTAGCTTTGTCCGTATTGGATGAAGGAATTAAATTTGAAGATAGGAAAAGACTACTTCAAAAAAATGCTTGCTGAATGGGAAGACGTGTCTGATGACTGTATAAAAAACTTCAGATAACAGTAGATGATTTGGAATACTTTCTTAGTAAAGATCTTCCTCTTTTTATAGAATCAATTACAAGTCAATAAAACTGTTTGAATAAGTTACAAACACCAAAAGATGTTTTCCTATTTGATCCTGATTCATGGCAAAATGAAGGAAGCTATTTAAAAGGAAGAGATATTGTTAAAATGCTGAAAGTTTGTGAATGATACAACTGAAAGAGGAGCACAATTAATCGAAGAATTTCACAATCAAATTACCAAATATGAGTCACAAAAGCAATTTAGTATTTTTCAGACAGTCCAAGACTATCAGAAAATAAATGCACACGATTGAGATACATTGAGAAAAGCATACGATTAAGGTAAAGTTTCTAAAGCACTATTTCATTCTTATTCAATGTAAAATCTTTAGACGATATGAAGTAATTAAAAAAAATAATTTTAGTGCTACCTCGCTGTAAAAATATTTTTCAAACATAGGAGAAACGATGTACGGGGTCTGAAGTAAAAACTCGAAGATTTGTGGGAAAATTATCAAAAGTGTTAAAGCTCAACGTCCTAGGGGCACGTGTTATTATTGACCGATCGAGTTTAAATTTTGCACTGATTACTTTTTATTATAGTGTCACAAAACTGGGGGGCATCACTTGTTGAATTCCGAAAAAAAAAATTTTCCCATATGAATAAGGACCACCCTAATATATATATATATATATATATATATATATATATATATATATATATATATATATATATATATATATATATATATATATATATATATATATATATATATATATATATATATATATATATATATATATGTGTGTGTGTGTGTGTGTATGTGTGTGTATGTGCGTGTAAACATTCCTAATGAGGGTCGTAACAGGTAGAAAATTATTTTCATAATTAAAAATAAGAAAAAAAGAATGAATTTTATTGTGCTATTTATTTTCTACATTACGATGTAATGTAACGATAACTTATAGCCGTTAAAAATCCACTCTTTGGACTTTTAATTCTAGCCATTCTGTTGTGACTTTTTCTTAAAAAAAGCTTTAAAATAATGAAATTTGACACATATTTGACTAAAATAAATGTTCTAGCTTTAATGACAATCGCATTTAAAAAAAAAAAAAGAAAATCAAAAAACAGATTTTATGTTAACAGTCTTAAGATCTTTAAACGGTGGTTTTTACATGCTATGAGTCATTATATTCATACATTCAAAAATAAATGGCTACATTCATTAGTAAAATACTGGTATTTAAAAAAATATATATGCATGCAATCTTTGCATGTATACTTTCAAAATGTATATTCTTGACTCAAAGAAAATATTTAACTTTTAATTCTGTTGTAATTTTTTTTTTTCTATAAAAGAAAAATGAGCTTTTAACTTAACCAGACCACCATCTTCATTTCATAATATGACATGACAGTTTTACTTCACTATATTTTACAACGAAACTAGAAATTAATGCTGATTTATTTTAAAACCCATTACAAAAGAATAAACTAATAGCATAATGTGACAAGCAGAAACCTTTATGATTACATGAAAATTATTTGAGCTTCAAAGGTTTGTTTCATCATTGAATGACTTATTAGACTTATTATTTACAACTATTTGCATTAAAAAATAGCAGGATTCCACAAGTTTTCTAAAGAACATTTCGATGGTTTCGGTAGTTTAGTGGTTCCGTGCGCTGGTTAAAGCTACATTGGCCAGCTGTTCACAAGCAAAAGTTTTACAACAAATTTAGTTTCCATATTTGTTACGCAGTTGCTTATAAACGACTTTATCAACGGTGGCACAAAACTAAACTTTCACCACAACTAATGAATATATAATTCGTTTACGCACGTGAAACAGAATTTGAGCTTATTCCTTTTTGTAGACTGGCAGTAACGTAGTTGATAAAGCCTAGAGCATAGCAATAGCATATATGCATACTAAATTGTACATTTCCACTCTTTTTGACAAAAAGGTGCATATAATGCATAAAAACGAGAAATTTTTAAGTGAAAATGCTTTCACTTCACTTGTTAAAAGAAATAATTTCAAAGTTTAACAATGCACTATAAATGTATACTTAAAAAACCAATCAGAAAACACAGCATAAATCATTTTCGTGCACTGAAGTTTTCGTGCATAGAAAAGTTAACGTAGTATTTTCTGAATTTGGGAAAAAAAAAAATGTGTCACTATTGTAGACTGTGAGCAATATATCCTAGTGAAATAGAAACAATGAAAATATTCGAATATGTAACATTTAAAGGTCATTTTGCCTGCTAAGATGGTAAAGAATGAGGAGACAGCAATCTGCTTCCCCTATCTCACCTAACGGCAGTGGAGAAATCTCTGCTCTGCTTCTGCGCATGACTCCGGGAGTTGGTATCTCCAGGATCGTTTCATCCCTCCAAAGGAGTCGGAATTTCGCCCTGAAACAGTGCAGACGATCGCATCTTTCTCAAGTCACTCTCGAAGTTTGGAAGTGCCATGCGTGTGGGAAAGTGATTTTAAAACATTGTGTACGTAAAATGCACGGCTGATATAATTGTTCTTACTGCTGAAGTTTCTTCTAATAAATTATATCAATATGTCCCTTTTTGTTTTCCAAATAAGAGAAGTAAAATAAAATGCTAGCGATTTAGTTGTTTGGTAAAAGAGTGATAGGAAAAGAATACTCCAATTAAATATCGGTTTGTATATAGAGAAACTATTTTTTTTTTGTCTTTTAAATACTGTCGCCACATCGTGAACGTGATTCTTATGGACAGTTTGTTCAGTGACAGTGTTTGCAATTGAGTTTTTGAAAACTCTAAAGAAAATAAAGAAAGAAAAACCACCTTTTCTCCAACATTCATTTGGGGTCTGAGTTGTGTGTACATTTCGTTTTTAACAGGCGATACTTAATTGTCTATGACATAATTTGAGTTACGGTATTAAAAACTGTTTAACTAATATTGATGGAAAGGTTACAAAATATATATTTAGCTATCGAAAGCTAACATAATAACCTGTATGAAAACAAAATATTAAATAATTCGAATAATTGTGTGCAGTGAACTAGGATATTAAAAATATCTGCTTTTATTTGTTTCAAATCTTTGACGTGCGCCGACAGTAATTGGATTTTTCTGTGACACTTCACAATGTATGGATGTATTATGTGTACTATTCGTATTACTTTCTTTCTTCAACTATTTATCAATTATCTTTTTCTGACACCTGCTACGGGGGAATCTAGAACACCAAGCTCAAGAGTTGTCACCACTCGCTATGGTTCTCTGCGAGGATATATCAGCAGCTTGCCGAATCGTCATTTGCAACCTGCGGAAGTATTCCTTGGCGTCCCCTATGCAGGTGCTCCAAAGGGACCGTTACGTTTTATGCCTCCTGTGACGTCACCCTACTGGAAGGGTGTTCGTGTTGCTGACCACTTCAGCCCTGTTTGTCCCCAAAAATTACCAGATATAGCGAACGAAACTGAAGCTCTAAAACACATGCCGCTTGGAAGATTCCGTTATCTGCAGCGACTTTTACCATACCTTGCAAATCAAAGCGAGGATTGCTTATACCTAAATATATACGCACCGCTTTCAGGTAAGCTTAATTTTATTACATCATTTTGCAAGTAAAATTTTACATACGGTCCTCTTTCAAGTGCACTGCTATTCATTGCATTAAAAAGAAAACTTACAATAGCATTGCGCTATAAATTATTTTTATTCTTACTTGCTTTCTTTTAAGCAACATTTATGCTATGCACTTTAAAATAGGCTTCAAAGCGTAAGAAATGCGGGGTTTAGTTGTCACACGGGGATAGTTGTTGGGTTTATATATAAATACAAAAAAAAAAAAAAAAAACTCTGCAGGTAAGCTTGCTTTTCTCATGCTGGATTCATTCTTACGGTTTTTTCGACGGTCAAAGAAGTGATTGCAATTAGTAACAGATATGGTAAGGATAAAAACATTCATTTTGTCTTTGCCATTAACTTTTCTGATAATTTGTATTTCACGTGGCTATACCCTTGTGAGTATCGCAATACCTTTTGCACCTTATAAAGTAGGTAATTACGAACTTAAACCTTCTGGACACCGTTATTATTCCATTTATACAGAATAAAATTTGAAATGGTCCGTCTATGGGGAAAGTTGAGGCAGCACCGAAACAGGTTGTTACATTGTAAGAACTTGCAAAATTAATACATTTTCTAATGATGCAAAAAAAAAAAAAAAAATGTGATCCATAAGCGAAAACGTATGGCATTTTTTTCCCTCTGATATACCGGCAAACAATGCTTTGAGACTGGAATCGAGAAAACGTCTAGCTTGAACAAAAAAAAGAAACTGTCTCTAACTGAAAGAAGGAGGAAAAAAAAAATCCTTAAGAAAAGGAAACGAAAACATTCCCTGTCAAAAAAAAAAAATAAAAAAAAATGCAAAACTGCGTTATATGTTTACAGATATTAAACTTACAATTATTGTTTCACATTGTTATTGTTGACAATGCAACTTACTTCGGTCAATGTAACAACATGCCCCATTGCAAGGCAAGTTGTTACAAACTACATGAAAGTGCATATTTTTTAACAGATTAAATTACTGTTATGAAATCTATTTTCAAAAAACATGTCGTGGATCTGCAATAGTTGCAGTAAGTGTAAAAGCATGATTTATAAAAATACTTTTAAAAAACTAAAAATCAAAGCCCAGGGTTTTGAGGGGTTTAGATCCCTTCCCTAACCCACCTCGCTAGATTGACCATTAAGATTGGCTGTTGCAAAAGACGACATCACATAAGTATCAGTTTAGGATGTTCACAGTAGTTTTAAGTGAAATTTGGATAGTTCTGTATTACATTAACCTTAGTGTGATAGCACGATCATAGCAATTTATGTTTATAAATAGTAAAACTTCTACTCGTCCTGATAACTTAAATATCATTTACATGAAACGTATGCAAATGTACGGGTAATCAGAGGGGTTAATACAAATATTTTTTCAGTATTACTGATTCCTTGTAGTATCACAATTATAATCACTTAGAATAATGTTAAACTTATAACTGACACTCGTAACATAATAACCACTTAATATTATCATTTAAATGGAAAATGACTGCTTATACAAATAAGAGCAGTACAAGTGTCGAGTTTGTCTTTAAAAAAAGTGTACTTTTAATAAAATATTACTTTGATAGCAAATGATTATTGTTATCTATAAAAAATCTAGAATATATTTACTTTACTTTATTTGTCGGTTTTTCCAATATAAAAATATTTTATAACTAAGAAAAAAGAAAGATTTCCTACATAATCAGTTTTGTTGTTGTATTTAAATGTATTCATTAAAATATAATTGTTTTTTTTAGCATTGAATGTAGCAGTTTTTAATGAATATATACTTTTACTAATGTCTTTGTGACTTTTAATCGTTTGAAATTTCTTTTGTCATTTTCAAACCAAAGTTCTTTTATACATAAAAAAAGTCGCTCATTGAATACATTTTAGCTGAATATTTTAATTGTAAACTAATAGTACGCATTTGTTAAAGAAACAAGGATTGATTGACGATACTCCACTACATTTATTGAAAACTTCATGGACGAAGGGCAAAATAAATATTCCGCTTCAAAACACTCGAAGTAGTGCACTCGAATTCACGACGGCGACTGAATATCACTAAGCAGCAGTCAATTAAGGCTGCACAATATTCTGTAAATATGAATGTGTTAGAAAACGTGTTTGCTTGATACGTTTATTTTAAAACGTGTATTTAAAAATTTCATGGAACATTTGCTTTGCTGCAAAAATTTTGATTACTAGGTCCTAACAATGCTAAGGGAAAAGCATGAAAGTAACTATTTTGATGTATTTTAAGCGAAAAATAAATCTGATCATTTTCCAAAACGACTGCAGTTTGAAAAAAGGTAAATTTATTATTGTTAGGATTCCGACGGAGGCATCAGTATCGCTTAAATACTGTTTTACTTAATTAAGTATTTAAAGAGCATTTATAATTCACATGCAAAATATGTTAAATCAAAATATCAGATATTCAGTTATAGTACACGATGTGAAAAAGTGTTCAAAAAGAGGGGGGGGGGGAGATTTTTGAAATTGGAGTAGTTTAGTAATTTCATTTACCTGTGAACCAAAAAAAAAAAAAAAAAAAACACACACACACACACATACATACATTTTAAGAGTGTCAAGATAGAATAAGAGAAATAAAAAGATGAATATTTCACCAAATGTTTTTTTTTTTTCTTTTGCTATTGTACTTTATCTTATTTCGCTCAAAAATATTTTATTTCATGAAAATAACTACAGAGTCATTTACCAGATAAAAGATTTAAAAAACCTTTACTTGAATAAGTTAATTTTTGCAGCATCATTTGCATGTATAATAAGTATAGCAATTTCTCATTCCATACTTTCGGTCTTGCAAAAGCAGAATATTTCTGCCAAAACAGTTTCAGTTTTAATTTCGGTTTTTGAGTTGATAGGTCACATTCGGTATTTTATTTCTATCCCAAAGGACCATTGATTAACATTTTCCCTTCTTTTTTGTATCTTTTAACAATCATCATGAATACGATAATTTCAACGAATAGTGAGCGATTAAGAATTGAAATGATTAAATAAGGTCTAAATGAATACTATTTAAGAAAATGTGTTTTTCTTAATTACAGTACTATAAATTAAAGTATATTTCTCTTTCTGTATGTATTACTACCAATCTCTGCAATAATACAATATCTGTAGGTGTAGTAAATCTGCAGATAAAAATATATCCATTTTACTTTTAAAAATGGTACAAAATATCTCTACTTCACGTATACATTTTAGAGACATGAGTTGAAACATACTTGTATGTAAATATTTTTAAACGAACTATTATTGCATTTATTTGTCTGAAATGTGTTCGAAAAGCAAAATTCTTTTTAACACTATTATTTCATAGGATTTTTTTACGTCACATAAATAGGCTGATAGATTTCTGAAATGTTCAACCGGGACACCAGAATGCCCCCCCCCCCCCAGAATGTTGGGGGGGGGAGGACAACAGCGTCGCGAGTATTCAAAAGATTACACACCCCTGGCTGGCATTAGAGTATTTTACATGGCAGTTTATTCTCAATGCTATGAGTAAATGGTTATTAATTATGAACCTAAAACAATGGTAATAAGAAATGACACAAGCAGGTGAATTTAAAATTTTACTTCTTACATGTAGCAATTTACAAGTTTTTTTTAGTAAGAAGAAGTACTTGGAATAAGGAGTAAAAAAAATGAATATTTACATATACTTTTCATCGGCAAGGACTTTTTTTTTAAAGTTTTTTAATCGTGTTGTAAAAATCCTCACAAGCTAATCCGATATTAATTTTTCAAGTCAATGTTACAAATGACTAAGTAATTGATAAAATAATTCTCCCCAGTTAATTATTTTTAGAAATTTTTGGTCATCTGTGTAATCATTTTTTTTTCTGGGACATGAAGTAAACCGGTCGGGACACCGGGATTTTTGTCTGAAAACCGGGACAATCCCGGTCAAACCGGGAAGTCTGGCAAGCCTACACATAAACATCTGGGAAAAAAATTATTGATTTCCACCATATTTATTTCACTATTTTCAGGTCAGTCATCTAAAATGGATTAACATTACGTAAAAATCTTTAAATACATATTGCATAGTACTTGAATCCGAGGCGAACAATTGCACAGTTGTGCTGCATATTTCTGCAGCACAATTCATTTCTTTAAATCATTTTCTTTAAATTATTGTCTGCTTGTAATTAAATCATAATTCTGGTAATTGTTTAGGATGAATACGAAAATCATGATATAGAAATTTTTTCAGGACAAAATCAGTACTTCACTTTTTAATTTTCGATGATTTTGGTGTTATGAAAAAGCTTCTCAAAACTGAAGAGAAATATTCACAAGCAACTGAATACAGTTTGTGTTAAATGAATGTTTTTTTTTTTGGCAACAAGATGATGATAGATAGCATTTGGTCCTTGGTCAATTGCAGAATATTTGGCGAACGTGAAAATAGACATTCGTTTAAACAATGCTAAAGTTGGTAAACGCAATGTACAAAAATAAACTAAACAGACAAAAAATATGTAGGGGAATGTGGGGCGAAGTTAAATGGTTAAGATGACAGCTTTTTCAAAACGAACAAATTGGAAATTAGTTTTGAAAATTACAGTACAAAAAGAAAGAACATTGTACTTTCTAATAAAACTTTCATTAAACCATTATTTTTTATTTTTGGCAATAATTTGGAGCCTTAAAAAAAAAGTGGAAGGCTTTCACTTTTTTTATGGGGCAAAGCTGAAAATTAAATACTTTTCTAATGCGATAATTTCTATTTGATGACTAAAAGTATTTTTGATCAAATTAATCTGTAAATAAAATTTTAAATGGATAAATGAGAAGAAAAAAGAACAACAAACGAATAATTAAGTTAATCAATTAATTAATAAATGAAGAAAAATAAATGAGTGAGTAAAAGAGTGAATAAATAAGTGAATAACTAAATGAAGGAATGTAAATGAATTAATTAACAAATGAATGCGTAATATTTTTAGTAAATGATTGAGTGAGTAAACGAAAATAAGCAATTTCACTTTGCCCCGCGTATACTCGACTACTTGAGCAAAATATTTAAAATGAAAATAAGCTCAATATTATCTAAATAAATATTGCACTGCATACTAGAAGGTCACAATTAACAATTAAAATGCGAATAACAAGAACTCCCCTATATGCATTTTTGAATGCGTTTTTAAATTCATATCAACATGAAAAGAAGTTGTATCTCTAAAAGTATACGAGGATGGAAAAAATATCAGCGAAATCGTTCTTTTAGTTAAATAAACATATTTTCGAAAATACTCGTTTTTTTAATAATTTAATGCATAGCATTTAAAACAAATTTTATTAATGTTAGACATTTGGAACTTAAATTCAAGTCACGTACCAATAAAGCACATACATATTAATTTTAAACAGTTTTCTTTATTTATTTTTCATTTTTAAGGATTTTGTCGTCAGTATTTCTTTTTGTATTGATATAAAAGATCAACCGACTGATTTTTCTGATCAATATTTATTTTGCTCTTTATGCGTAAGTGAATTTATTTGTGTGTTCTTTTTTTATTTGTAATATTTATTGCGTTACCATTGAACCTGCTCTCTTTGATGAGTGCAATCCTATTCGTTTCTTCTTACAGGTGTTTCTTGGTGGGAACGCCATAACTTCCTAATTACTTTAATCTAACTTAAAAAGTTAGGTATTATTTTTAAAATTTGTCCCCGCTTTTGGAGAAAAATAAACACATAATTCACTCTTTGTCTGCCTTAATTAAAAAAAAAAAACTTCTTAAAAAATGTCCAGATGCATTTTTTGAAGTAATATTGCAATGTTCCGCTCGTATTTTTAAAAGTGCAAGTTAGATAATTCAGTCGCTAGAACAGTAGGCTTTTAACCAAGTTTCGAGTTCAAGTGTTCAGCAATTGTAGCATTAAAAAAAAAAAAAAAAACATTTAGCATCCCATAACACCTAAGGCGTTAAAACTAATGCGACGGAAATGCTCGTCGCTTTTTAAAATCAAGCACTTTGTGTAATATTTCTTGTTCAGTCATTATCTCGATTAGTTCGCGAGTAATTGAGTCCGGAAATTTTCAATCT
Organism: Uloborus diversus; assembly: GCF_026930045.1. Classification (NCBI taxonomy): domain Eukaryota; kingdom Metazoa; phylum Arthropoda; class Arachnida; order Araneae; family Uloboridae; genus Uloborus; species Uloborus diversus. The sequence goes on along the minus strand of NC_072731.1, from coordinate 89,203,818 downwards.
GCGATATATGGAATATGTCAATTTTTATGTGTGGTGCTTTCAACTGGTATTTTTAGAGCACGACAACAAATTTCGAGCGCAAATGCTTCGAACGCGCAGGTCAGCTACCTAACCTTACACACAATCTAAAAAAATATGTTTGAAGTGTATCAGAAAATACGGCAAGATATATACTTAAAACAAAACCAAAACAACATCTTCTTCAAAATACCAGCTAAAAATCATATATGCTCAGCAAATGCGTTTGTTTACTTTCGGTACTATAAGTAAAAGCTTACTGGTTTTGCGGATCCTCTATATTTCGAAAGAGTAGTATCAATAAACATATAGTGTTAATTTCATCAGCACAGTCAGAATTTTCTCCTTAGCAAGCTTTTTTGATTACAATAAACCAATATTTTTTATGGTTGGTTACATTAGACCTTACATGTATAGATATTAGCACAATAGGGGTGACAGTGTTGCTTGAAAACCAAGGGGGATGTATGCTTGCACACCATATCTTCCATGCCTTTCATGCATAGATATTAATACAATAGGTATGACAGTATTGCATGAAAACCAAAGGTGCTACATGTTTAACTTCTAAACCTTACCCCCTTTCTTTCTAGTGTCTACATGTTTCTTTATCCTAAGCTAATTGGTTTTGAAGAAAATGCTTATAGCAATTGAAAGCAATTCAGAAAGACAATCATTCAAAAAATATGCATTTTTTCTTGTAAATGATTGAAGCACCATATTATTTTTAACATACAATTATGAATCATGTAAATATTTTTCACTAGCAGTGATACATGTTTGTTTAAGCATCTTAAAGCATATTCTTGGGTGCATACACACGTATAAAAAGTAGGGGAACAGCAAAGTCGGGGACTAGCAAATATTTCACACCTGAAAGTTGATATTTATTTATTTATATTTTTATTTGAAGAGTCGTAAACTAGAACTATGTTTCCCGGGGCGGTAGTTCAAACTTTGAATTTTCAGAGACATATTTCTTCTAAATAATACATTTGATACAAAGCAAAATAAATAAATAAATAAATAAATATGATGTATTTAATAACGTTGCTGATTTACAGTTGAATTTCAGTGTCACAATTCATAATAATTCATTTCTTCTGTTAGCGGACATTTTTAAGAATCGCTTTTGCCAAAAATTGATTTTTTTTATTACTATTCAGTAGAGCAAGTTGCTTTTAATTAGCATATACTTTTAGCAGGATGTGTTAGATGGGTTGGGATAGGAACTTAAAAAAATACCATAAATGCTCCCTTGAAAGGTACATTTAATAGAGATCGAAATTAGTAAATGTAGACTTCAGCTAACCTTAAGAGATGGAGAAATTATAGAATAAATTTCATCTCTGTATAAAAATGAGAAATTAATGATAAAAAAAAAAGTTTGAGAATAACTATGCATCTGTTTACATGGGTGTGCGTGTGCAACCATAACTTGTTATATTTAAGCTATTGAGTCATACATTAATGCTAATTTAAATAAAATTGCAGTTTTCATTGCATTTAGGATTATCTATTAAGAATGCATTTCTTACAATGTTTTATGAGAAAGAAAAGGAAAATTAGCTGACTAAAAGACGAAATTTAATATTTATAAATAGTTATAATTTTAACATATTTTGCAATACATTTTTTTCCATCTGGTGTAGTTCTTGATTTTGGGACATCGTTATGAAAAGGAAATTTAGTTTCTACAATTTATTAAAATTAGTATTTGTAATTAACAAAATTTACATTCTGTATTAATACTGGGATACTCCCCCGGATGTCAATTGCAACAAATACTTAAAAAATAAAATACGAGAGCAGAAAATACAGGACAAGTTAATTATTTTACAAATATGTGAGAATATTGAAATGATTTTTAATATCCGCAATAGATGGCACTAGTGTAGAAGAAAAAGGTTCGAATGCAGGAATTGAAAATGACATCTGCACAAAACAAAGCGAGGTAAGGAAGATGAATAAATGCTTTAAGCAGAAAAAAATAAGAAAAGATAAGCTGCAGATCATATGTAAAGAAAAATACACGTTTTCTTTTCCAAAAAAAAATTTAGCATATTTTTTAAAATTGGTAGTTTCTTATTCATACAAGTAAGTAAAGTATGTTAACTTTTTTTAAAATTTCTCTTGTGTCCGACATTAACACTAGAAAGACGGAAGCGGTCATTTTGACCGCAAACGATTTTCAAATGCTCATATTTGCTGCGTTTAATTTTCAAACTCTTTTTCCTTCATTGACTTTTCCTAACTATTTATTAAGATCTTACAACAGTAATTTTTTCCCTTTAGGATTATTATAATAGTCGCTATAAATGTTTATACCTAGAAAGACTGACTACGGTCATTTTGACCGCTAAGTGAACCTTTCTTTATGCATTCGTTTTCTTCTTTTTTTCTCTTATCAGTTGTGTGTACTATGGACTATTGTTAGTTGTCAGGTGAGTAATGTTCTTTTGAGTTTGAGTAGTATCTGCTGGGTCAGGTTTAATTCTTTGAACTGTTAGGAAAATGCGAAACACCTGCTGGTTTCATGGTTTCAGTTTTCTGCTATCTACACACTGCACAGGGGTCAAAGTTGAGATAGGTAAATTTGAAAAGCATGTGACTGGACACGTGAAATTACTTTGGGTCTAAAAAGAAGTAAATATAAACAGGTGAATTCCAAAAATGTTTGCTGGAATTGTTTTGTGCACCAAAACATGTGCTTTGCTTGAAGCATCGACGTTTATTTTCTTCAGTGATAATGAAGTGCTCAGTCACATAATTATCTTTATGATGTCGAGAAGAACCGTTGACAAGCAAAACTTATAGGAACATTAATTCCTGAAACTGTTGCAGATTTATCTAAAATAGATTATGGTTCGAATGAACAGTCGGACTCTTATCTGAAGAGAAACATAATCCTAGCGATGAGAATAGTTAGCTTTCATGAGATTATTGCAAATATTTTTCAGAGCCGAGATTTTCAGAAAAGGATTGTTCTTCTGAGTTAGAATCAGAAGAAACCTCACTAATAAAAACTGATGATTTATATATAAAAAGCAGTGAAAGAAAAGGGGAAAAGGGCCCGACGCCGAAAAAAAGGGGAAAATTTCAAAAACATAAAAATCAATTATTTCTCTAATTTCCTCCAAGTCACGTCACCGATCAATATTTCCTGCATGTAAATAAGTATCTACCCCAGGAAAAAGATTAAAATTGTGTGAAATGAAACTATGCGGAAATAAATCTACGAGCATTTGTTCTGATTGCCAAAAAAAAAAAAAAAACTGTTAATGGGTAATATACAGGCGACTTGATAACATAAGTATTTCAAAGTACTATAAAAGATAGTAATGTACGGTATTTTGCATTATTTAGATATTTTTTACACCAAATACATGCATGGTTGATTATAGTACTTGTTAGTTATTACATGCTAACAAATTTTCCTCTTTTTTGTGCAAATTTGCTCTGTCTCAATGCCAATTGTGTAAAGCATGTATTTGACTTGATCGAACATAAAATTAAAAAAAAAAAAAGCTATCTGAGACTTATTTGCAGACTATATTACGATTAAATTGTTAAATCAAATTCAGACATGTCAAACAAATCTTTTCTATTGTTAAAAATCCCGAAAGGAGGAAATTTCCAATCTTTTCAGTATGGCGGTCAAAGTGACCGCTGCTAGTCTTTCTAGTTATACGCAAAACGCCGTCTTTCTAGTGTTAAACGAAACACCAATAGCCAATAGTTGAGATCTCATGAAATATATTTTACATTTAAAATAAATCCAGTAAATAAATTAATAATATATAATTTAAATAAATAAATAAATAAACTCTTTCTGGATTGTTTCCCCTCCCGCCAACTAACTATTTTTTTTAACCGAGTGATTGTTGTTAGTTTTTAACTGTTGCATTATTTCTACCATAATTTGAATTCATTTGTTTTTTTTAATATGTAATTATTATGATTATTCTTTTAAGGTATTGAGTAGTTATGTGGGACTTTTAATCCTGATGTTTGGATGCTAATTTTATTAATAAGTTATGTCAGCAAGTAAAGAAGTTTACCCTTAATTAAAAAAAGAACGAAGTCAGTAAAAATACTCAATAGAATATATCGAAAGCAGTCCCGAAAAATTAAAAAGTTTATATGCTTATGGTGAAGTTTTCAAAAGAGATTTTTAAAGTAATATCTCTAAAGATTAAGGGGTTTAAGGACCTTTAACCTTCAAAATTTTCGTTTTTCTGGAAAAAATATATATTATGTATAATTTAATTCTGAACAATTTGATACCTTATTTATTACCATACGCCAAAAGCTTTTCAAGTTAGCGTTAAAATGCGGAAACTTTCCCCCTAGAGATTTATGTTAACAGCAGCTGCTTAAGCGTATTTTTCTCAGGTGCTGGTTTCTTCTGTTTTCTCGTTTCGCGCGCATCATATCTCAAAAAGTTTCTTATATATTTCCGTAAAACTTTTATTGTATGTTTATCTGGGTTATATTTATGACTTGAACCTAAATTTATTTATTTTTTTTAATTATTTATTTATTTATTTTTAAACTTTATAAGTTATTATGGAAAAATTCCGAAAATTTAGGCGAAAATATACATATTTTTTAAAATATTAACTTTCATTTTTGGTTAAAATTTAGGTTCAGATTATAAAAATGTACCAGACAAACATGCATGAAAAGTTCTACGGAAATAGACAATAAACTTTCCAAAATATCATGCGCGCAAAACGAAGAAACCGGCACCTGAGAAAGAGAGGCTTAAACAGCTGCTGTTAACGCAAATCTCTGTTGAGAAAGCTTACGCATTTTTACGATAACTTGAATCGCTTTTGGCGTATGGTAATTATTAAGGTATAAAATTGTTCAGAATTAAACTATGCATAACATATATTTTTTCTAGAAAAACGAAAATTTTGAAGGTTAAAGGTCCTTTGACTCCTTAAAGAGCAAACGTAAAACATAACGAAATTCCTCCCTTCCAATTTTCAAAATCCAAAGATACCTATCTTGACTGCATTCGCTGATCCTCTACACCTAAGAAATGCTAATTAAGGAGCGTCAAGAGTTCATCGGGTGACTGTACTTCAAAATGTGTGCTAAAAGCAATTGTAACCCCTTTCATTTAAACTTGAACAAAATCGTATCTTCAACTAAAAAACTATTGCCGTGGGGGGCGGGGGGAGGGCGGAGGATTATATGAAAGTATCCCCTCCACATCATTATCAACTATTAAAAAGAAGAAAAAAAAAGTCTCTCACAGTTGCCTTCCAAGAGAAATAAAAAAAGGGGGGGGGGGCATGTTTAGCGTCCCTTTTTACTTATTGGAGTCGATGTGCACACCAGACGAGTAACCGCAGCAATGGTGCAATTCAGCTCTAAGATTGAAGGCAAAGCAAGTGTTTTGCAGTATGTTACGTAGCGTTAGATAAGTAAGTAACTTGCTACAAAACATATCCTCTCATTTTAGAACTTTGAAAATTGATGTTCTGTGCATAAAAGAACATATCCATACACATGTCGCAAGCAAGCAAGAACAAATCCACTGTTGTCTGCTTCAGCCAATGGGAAGCTGAAGTTTCGTCAGCATGTGACTCCACCAATGCACACATGAATTCAATGAATAGCATTATCTATTAGGTGGGCCGAAAAAACTCATTTTCTTATTTCGAAGTTGTAATAGCACGGAAAAGTTGCGAATTATAAAGATAAACAGAGGAAAAAAAGAATTATGGAAATCGATTGACATCGTCCGTTTTTCATTGGGCATAAAGTTTGACAAAATATGAAAAAAAAACATCATTTTTGAGATTTTTTTTAAATATTTTAATATTGATGTTTTCTTAATATAATAGTTTCTAACGACTTTGAACAGAGCCTCAAAACATTGTGTTTAAATTTGGTTTCGATCAGCTAATATATTTCGGCTGCGCAAGGGCCCCATAAATTTTCCGAAATAATGAAAAACTTACATTTTTATGGGTTTTCGGCATTTGATGAATAATCAGTACTTAAATATAATAGACGAAGTATTTTTTCAGTCGAACTGAAAATGAAACAGAAAAAAAAACTGTCAGGTTCAGTCAATGTTTTCCGGTATCACGAAGTCTTAGAAACTCTCGTATGCAGACGTCGGACAGCAATCCAGGCAACGTCACTCGCCTGGCTGGGAGTGCTCTCCTCTACGCCATACCCGCCTCCCTAGAACCACGTTAGCTGTCTCCCAACATTGTTTTTTCAGTCTGCATATGTCAGTAGTGATCTCAGTAAACATTATTTAGTTCGATCTAGCTGTTTTCATTCTGCAACTCTTGTAGTTTTCAGTCATGATATATGCCTGTGCAACGAGCAGTTTCTCTCCTCCATTTCAATAAGTGTCCATTTCGTCACAAGTTTAAGCTCTTTGAGAACAAGACAACGGAGCCCAATACCTCTTAAGGGCCAATTGGTTTTGGTGAAAAGTTTGTTAGCTATGTGGAATATTACTTTCAAGCAATTTCCAGTGCACATGCAAACTATTGAAAGCTGCGTAAGCTCGTCACGGTTGTCTCAGGAAAAGTTTGTGGAGCTAAATCTCGAGACCGATTTATAAAAACCACCGTACTGTCCTGATTGTCCATGCCTAACTTCACCAGCAAATAGGTCTTCAAAGTCGGGGATTGAGTCACTGTCGATGTGTGATTCCATGTCGTCGTCGTCACAGATTTGTACCAGCAATGGGGAAGAAGATAATTCACAGTACATCCAGTTGACCATTTCTGAGTATTCTTGCACATTGAAGTTGACTTTTGGTGGCGTGAATGTTATAACTGTTTTCCTTCTTGGATCTATCTGTCTTGCCTTTAGAATTCTTCGAACACCGAACATTTATGTATTTATTGTCATCTTGAGTCATGGCTAAACAGTAATTTTTCTGGGTGACCGAAAAAAACCATTCCGTTCGATCGCAAGGCTGAAAACATAAATCAAAGGTTTTGGCAAGTACCTGATATATTATATTGCTTGGTAAACAAGTTTTGGGCCGTCTTAAGAAGGTTTGATAGAAAACCATATTGGCATGAATGATTTCAATTTAAACTATACTAATTCTTGAAGTTCAGATGCGAGGCTTTCTTCACTTATATACACAACTGAGAGTTCTATTTGCCTTTGTCAACCATCTCGAATGAGATAAACGCCGAGGATTTCATACAGCCAAATCTTCTTTATAGGTTCCTGATTCAATTGTCTTTGAAATATCAAATTAATGATGCTAATCTTTGCTGAACGCGTTTTGATACATCTCTGGGACCAGGCAATCAATACTCTGAAAGTTAACTACCGGAAGATTCTGGCAGTCAACTAACATTTCCCCAATTGGACCCTTTAGAGGTACTAGACCCCGTTGTCTTGCTTTTTACGGTAAAGGGTTTTACGGAAAAAAGTTCTAACAATATAGATGCCTGTACTTTTTACTATAAAATTTCAGGAATATTTTTAACAATGCAATCTTGTTGCTGAATGTCGAACACTTTCCAGTCACTTGATAATCACCAAAAACAAAAGCCAATGTCGACATTGCACATTGCTAACCATATAGTTTTGGCTTAGAACTTGATAATAGAACTTACTAATTTAGAAATTACTTGATAAAAATTTAAAATATTTTCTTGCTCCATTTTCGAACTTTTAGAAGTTTAGATTAACCATAACTCTTAGGTCACTCTAATAAAGTCTAGACGCGACATTAGAGTGCAGACCTTCTTTTTAAAGGATATTCTTAAAAGTGTCGAGTTCTCCCAGGCATCGAGATGTTCCTAAATTTTACCACTTTTCATTTCTCACATGCAAAAGAAAAAGAAAGGGCATTCAATTCTTTTACTTGCATGATTTAGCGCTGTCGATTTCAAAAGAAAATATTTTTACTCCTTCGAATAATGCCCCTAGTAATGTCAAGAAAAAAGAAATTCCTTAAATTGTCTAAAAATCGGTATACCATTTGAAAAACTTGGCAGAAAACGGTAGAATATTTTTTCAGCATTTTGAAAATCATTTAATCCTGTATTATAAAAGTACTTACTTATTCCCGTGCTACACAAATACATGCAGCACGGTTAAAGGTCAAAAATACTGCCTATTTATCTCCATCATCTGCTTTTACCATAAATTGTGTTTTGTTTCTTCCTCGTCTAAGTCAACGCCACGAGGTGGAAGTTTCATGAAAATAAATGCGAGATCCCTTTTACAAGGAACATGACATTAGGATGCAGTCCTGACTTTGTTTTATTTTCCTTTCATTCTTTTTGTTGGATATTCATTTTCAGTTCCATACGACGAAAACAATGTTTCGAAAAACGCGGGGTTAAAAAAAAAACAAACTATTTTTTTAAAGTTTTATTGCTCGCAAATGGAGTTTCTTTTTTCATTTTTATTTTATGACTCACTTTCCGGTTCCAATATTATCGGCCTGAAATATAAAGGAAAAGAAAAAGTATCCGGGGCATTTCCGGGATCCAGAAATGGCACGTAGCGCAAATTGCTTCATCAACTATAAAATTTAATGCCTGCTTTCAAAAGCAACATTCCAAAAATCATTTGACTTTTTTAACGTCATTTTTCTTCATTTTCTTTATACTCCTTTCCATTTTTTTACTCAGGGGTATTTTGGCGTCCACGAATAAAAAGACGAGACAAATTTTGTTTTCAATAATAATTGCTCTTAAAAAATGTTTTGTAGTCTTCGTACCCAGCACGATTTTATGGCACCCTGAGTACAAAACAACCGTGTCGTAATTGTGTTTTTTTTTTAACATGAAAGGAATATTTTAAAAGGTGAAACTAAGGAATTTCAATTAAATATTATTATATGAAGACGCCTATTAAAATTAGTTTAAAGCTGTGTTAAATTTATTTTGAGCAATAAGATAATTATGTGTTAATTAATAAAGTGCTTTGTCAATTTTTTTCCGGCCGCCTTGTCTAGCGATCAGAGAAATTTGACTGCGAATGGGGAGGTTCTTGGTTCGAATCTCGGCACGTGCATGGCTGTACTTTCTCTCTCCTGTCCTATAGACAACAACAACATCAGTTTTTTTATACAACATTCATAATGAACATCCAAAAGCTATGTCGACAATGCTTTTGTCGGATGTCTTTTCATCCATAAGCTCATTACTTTTTGCATTGAAAAAGGCGTTCCTTGTGACGACGAAACTCGTATTTGCAGTAATCTACAAATTTGTGTTTTTTGACGTTGTTATTTCTTACTTTCCCTCTTATATTTTTCCTTTTAGGTCAAAACAATTGTAAAAATAAAATAAAATAAAATAAAAATAAATTAGAACTACGGCAACCCGTACCGACTTATCCCTGAAAGCGTAAACCAGAACTGGCCGCTTTAAAACAAGTTTTAAAATTCATAAATCAATTATTTGCAGTTCAAACAAATGATGCCTTTTTCTCAATTACTACCGCAGTTTATAGTACCCTGTTTAAAGCATTTTTGTTACCGAACCACTTGTCCACTTCTCTGGTCATTTGAAAATGACTCCGTGCAATTACACACACAACATCATTTACCCATTCCTCTCCATCTGAAGAAAAGTAAACTTACTTTGTCCTTGATTGTGATTTTTTTTGTCGATATTGTGCTCTACCCCATATTGGATGGTTCTTCAAACTAAAATTCGGAACTGTGAAAAAAGCAAACACCTAAAACATCCATAACTGCAGCCCAATCCACTGTTTTTGTTTACAACATAAAGATCCGTTTCTCTTATTTAGAACTCAACTTTCTTGTTTCTCTCACTCTTACAAATTTTTTTTTTTTTTTTTCAAATATATCTGTAATCAATTGTACAAAGTAATATAATGGGTACTTAAAACATGGTTGCTAAGAAGCACAATAAAAAAGCTTAATTTCTTCAACTGAGAATTGTTTTATTTGAATGACTCTTGTTTGAAACTTTAATTGCGTTTTTGTAATAAACAGCCTGTTGATATTACGTGTTTTCCCTGCATTGAATATGCATTAATAACAAAGCATGTTTTACAGAGTTCATTTAGCAGGTGTATATTGATGCAGTATATTTTCTCTGCACTGACAGTGTGCTTGCAAGGAAACGTGTTTTAGGAAATTTATTCATTGCTGGACACTAGAGGCACAAGGGAAAAATGATAGTAAAACGTTTTAACATGAATTTGATTGCGTCCAAAACGACAGAATCAGCATTTAAAATCGAGTGTATGATTTGGTTTTAGCGTGGTGGTTTTGTCTCTACCATGCATTTAACAAGGATAAATGATAAATTCTATAACTAGTGCATCACGACAAATTTCACTGAATCTATCGACAATTATTGCACGTTCGATATAATAGAAGGGGACTGTTTGTAGTATGCATGCCATTACGCTTAAAAGGAATATTATATGAAAATCCCTCACCACATTTGACAAAGTTCAACCCTGAATGTTACAGTTGCTTTCAAACATAATCCTACAGTAAATGTGTTGCTAATTTATTCAGAAGTAGTTTCATTAACAAAAAAGAAGTGTTTATCGGACTTTTTTTATAATTTTTTAATTTATTCCAAAACGGCTTTTTCTTCACACGCTGTGTACAAAATTTTAGCTCTAGGTGTTTCATTTTATTTTGTTAATCTCTAATTTTTACTAGTTAAGCTGTTTCCTGTTCCACCTCGTTGCTTTTCGTTGGTGTATTTTCATTCTAAAGCTCATTCTTCTTTTCATTGTAAAAGTGGTCCATTGAAACAGAATCATGCGTCTGCACTCAATTTCCTAATTTTTGTTTGATCGTTAATTAGTATCGTTGAAATTGTACTCTGTTATCAGAAGAGTATTTTAAGGTTTTTTCTTTTGCTTTTTTTCGAAATTCCAAAACAAGTTAAATTTCGAATTGCTGTGAACTTTTATTTAGACTTTTAAAACTGCATAAAATTGCATTATTATAGATCGCAAAACGCTACACGCAAAATGTTTTCAGTGTGTGAATGAAATGCATTGTTATTATTACAATTATTTCTAACGAAACAATGTCTAATTAGTTAAAAAAAATCTAGACAATCCGTGACATTTAACGAACGCCATGAAAAAAAACAACGATTAAGATAAATTAATTTAAAACAGTTTCGCAGCAAAGAGAAATCTGCTTGTGAAATTCTGCTTTTGAAAAATAACTAAGAAAAAGTGAAAGAATAAAAAATTATATATTGAATATTTTATTAAATTTTAAAGAGATTTTTTTTCTATTACTGATTGAACAATGAAGTCTTTTTATTGTACAAGAGGCGAAGTTCTCCATGATACTTTTTATGCATTAAATATTCAACTGAGCTGGTCTAACAGTCTAGTCTATTATTTACCATGTGATTGTGGTTACGAATGTCTATGTTTAATCTCTTGTTTCCTATATGATTATTATATTTGAACTAAAGCATTAATGGTATATTTTCTCTTCAGAATACTTAATGCTAGTTTCATATAAACGGTGTAGTCATTTGCTTCTCTTTTCTTTTTAAATCTTTCCATTCATTTTTTTTGGATGGATGAGTTGAATTTTGAACTTACTCAGCGTCTTCGAAATTATGCATTTTCTATCAGAGAAAATTGTAATACTTTTCATAAAAAATTCATTAGCTGAAACAAACGGCTCAGTTTTAAATGTCTAAGGTACTTAAATTTCCAAGTTATAACTGTTCTTTATTAAATGAAAATATAAGTACTGAAGCGTTTAAGACAAAACTTTCAGCAAAACTGTTCATTGCGCATTAAGTGGAAATGATAATAAAATTTGCCTTACGTTTGTAAAGTATGCCACTCTTAAGAGACCGTAAAACATTTTAAATGCTTCATGCTTATCTAATAAAACAATATAAATTACGCATCCTTTTTTTAAATGAAAAAAAAAAACTTTTTTTACAAGAGAACAACCCTGTGTGCACTGAATAGTTAGATAATTCCATAAATGCATCCTCAGGGTTTTTAAATTCAGTTTTTATTGCAGGAATAAAAGAAGGATCTGAATAAAGATAAATGAAACAGATGGAGAAGTAGCCCAGCAGCAGGCGGCTAAACAAGAACATACTGATTTATTTTCGCCATTTATAAAAGGACTACCTACGTAGATAAAAATTAATGATTCTCGCTGCCTCGGCGGCATAGCCGAAGAAGCAAGCGAGGGAGTTAAAACCTTTTATTCAACTTACTTCAGTGGCCGAGATTAACTTCCCGGCATGAAGCTTTGGCATTCTTAATGGGCAATTCAGCGAAGAATACGATCTGTTACACATGTTTTTCTGTGCAGCGAGCACTCTTTAAAATGAAAATTTAGAAAGCTGTGGTTTCCACTTTTGTATACATCTGTGATAATATGGCTCAATTGCTCTTATTCACTCCACGGTTAACTTACTTTTTTCTCCTGATTTATTCTTGCCGATGAAAGTAGCCGTTTAACTCGGCATTTTATGGAAAAACTGTGACTCGTACAGGTGTAGGGCCATGAAAGAGATGCTTGGATTATGCGAATTATCATTACACATAAAGCATTATTTCTATTTCACTATTATTCTAATACCTAAAATAGTGATGTGGTCGACAATAATCACGCGCTTGTACACGTATTCTTCAAGTTAACGTATCCGACTGCCAAGTACGTCCAGGTACTACAGAAATTTCCTTTAAATGTGGCATAGACATTTGGTTTACTTCAAATGAAAAAGGAAATCTTCATAAGAAAGGATATGGATCATTTAAAATTTGTCTTGTCATTTCAAAACAACTTATATAGAAATACATTTTTCAAAAATGAGCAAAGATATTTTATCATTTCATGCTTTCCATTTGGAAGGGGGGGGGGGGTAGAGCGGCTTTTAACTATTTTTTTACACATATTATTTTATGTACTACTTCCATCACTTCACTTAAGTATCCTTCAAACAATTATTTGAATGATATACAAATGTATGTCTTACTTTTTAACACTAAGCATTACCCAGTAAAGTAATGCATAGCTATGAAAAAGCCGAAATTTGCATGGTAGTTTAAAAGCGTATTAACGGTACATTTTTCACATTTCGGTTTGTGTAACTCTTTCAGGCAACAAAAAATAAAATATTTCTTAATACATTTTTTTTTCAAACATGATGCTGTTCAAGTGCAACATACGATACAACATTTACGTATTAAAACGAATATTTAGCACGAACTTGAAATGATTAGGGAAAACAGCGTCCGGGTGAATTTATGATTCATTGAAATGTGTCTACTATAAAGAACTAAAATTTTACCTAATAATACACCAAGAACTTATTTGCATGATTAGGTTTAAGTAAAATTCATTACTCCCATTTATCCAGTTCAGTACTTTAGTGAACATACTTTTACGAATATGTCTACAAAAAGCTCCCATTTTGCTTTCCAAACATATTATGTAACAATTAAAGCTTTTACAGTGAAGCCGTTCCCATAGTCCTCAAAGTCAAATAGACGAGAGTAATCCCATGACAGTTCCCATGCAGAATCCCCCCGGTGTCTATAGCATTCTGGCATTTTCCTATTAGGCATGACAGCATCAAACGCATTCTACGGATTGCAGCTCTCCACTATAGCTGTCACAGTAAATTGAGTCGCATGTTTCAGGCATTTAACAATACAAGTATGACATTCTCATGTACGTTAAGGCTGCAGGAGGTATCAAATCCAACATATTTTGTATGAATTACAATAATTACTTTAATAAATAAAGCGGAATATTTTTAGCAATCGTTTTCCAGTTTTCTGTTTGTTTAGTGGGATTAAAAAGATTACATTCTCGTATTTTGTCTTACTAGAAGTTTCACGGAATGCAGTTTTATCAACACGCAAACTAATTAGGATGCAGTTTAATTACATATACCTAGTTGAAATAAATTCTTATACTTTTAAATACGATATTAAAGCTTATAAAAATGATGATAGATAACATTTAATTGCAGCTGTTTGATTCTAATGTGCTTGTTTAAACCAGCGTTCTTAGCCTCTAAAACTTTTCTCGCTCCTTTGAACACTGATGCGAGGTCACGCAACCCCCTCCTTCCAATCACCACCACTCCCACAAGTCTTCTTTACAAAATGTATTCGTACTGTATGAGGTCAAGAGCGCTGTAATTTTCGAGGATGTCTCTACCACCTTCGGTCAATTTAGACCTCCATGATCAAGTAGTGCAAGTAGTGCAACCAGGAAATTAAAATTTGAAAGTAAAGCAGATAAGCACAGCTGAAGCTGGTTATTGGATGAAAATATATATGAGACCGTACACAATGTAGGGGAATGTAGGGCACAGTGAAATGGCGAAATAATTTCTCTGCTTTTAGCACCACCTATCTAGTAATATTTTAACTATGTAGTAAAGCATATACTACATTCGATTCAAAAGAAATTACCTTTAAAAATCAAAGGGTATCATCATACAAGCAATTTTTAAAACTTAATAATCATATTGTAACATTTTGTTATCAGTTGAAAAGTACTTTTGTTATTATTAAATAATAAAAGTCTTGTTATTAGCATTTTAAATTTTATTTAAAGCCACTAATATTCAGTGCAGCATTTATTTGTTTGATATTAAGTTTTTTGTAGTTTCAATGCTTTGTACAGTTAGTCAAGTGCATGAGGGGCAAGGTGGATGGGGCAAAGTGAAAGAGTAGTTCATTTCGTTTACTTATTCAATATTTTATGAAATCCATAATGTCTTGTCTTCATTCATTAATAATTTCATTTGCATTCCATCATTTAATATTGCCCGTATTTATTCATTCATTCTCTTTTTTTTAAAATATTCACTAATTTATCCACTAATTTACTTTTACCTCATACATTATTTTATTTTATTTTTTTATTCGTTTTTTGTTTCATTTTGTATTTATTTATTCATTCATTCTTTTATTTACTCATTTATTTGATCAAAAATACCTTTAAACATAGAATAGCAAATATTTCTTCAGAACAATATTTTACTTTTCACTTTGCGCCGTGAGAAAAAGAAGTGAAAACTTGAAACCTTTTTTTGGAGAAACAAATTTACTGCCAAAAGTAAAATATAATGGTTTAATGCAATTTTTTTGTAAAATATATTTTTCAATCCTAATGTACCATCCAGGATTAAACACAGTTGTTAAGCACAAACATTTATTATTACACATCACAATTACACATAGATTAAAACTACATATTCTGTTCTACGACAGCCATTGCTACACATACAATAACATACAGTTCCTTGCTTGATGCAGCGCAAAGGTTTCTGGGAGGAGACTTGACGTAATATTGACATGCGTTTTAATTATACAAATAAGGATTGAATCCTAACAAAAATTAAGTAATCTTTACTATTTCACCTTTGCCCCATATTCTCCTACTACCTATAACTTTGTTTTAGGCATACACGTGAAGCCAAAGAATCAATGAATAAAATAAAAATTAATTTGCGGCAATCTAGGACCTAGGCAAAGTTATCGCGTAATAGCAATCACTTTCAAATTTTCAATGAGAAGGCAGATACTGTTTGTCTAGTCAGACTTTTTTTTTTGAATATTAGGTCGTAATTTCAATAAGGAGTACTTCAGGTTACGTTGGATACTTTGTTCGATGTTTTAATTTACGTTTTCTAATGCTAAAAACTCAGATTCACAGAGATTTGGGGGACAAAACTGTTCGTCGCTACTTCAGATCCTTTTATTTGCACTAGATCGAACGCTCCTACTAAAAACATCATTGAAAATTATGTTCTCTTACATTTTTTTTTATTCTTTGTGAGTTTTACGCATTGAAAAAAATTGTTTTTCTTGATCAAGAAACATGTCTTAGATGCTTGTTATCTTTTGAAGCTTTAACAATTTTCGTCTTTTTCAGATATACCAAATCACCAAATTAAAAAAAAAAAAAAAAAAAAAAAAAAAAAAAAAAACCTTGCTATTAACTTGCTCTAAAAATTTAAAATAATTTTATTTCTTAATACTGTAAAAGCGTTTATTCTCGCGAGGCTTTTATTTTTTCGATTTTCGCAAGCCTTTCGTATTCGCGAAAATTGATGCCTTGCGAAATATTTTTTATGCATAAAATCTGCTTTCCATATACAATTTGCAAAAATTTCAGCTCACCGATAAATTACCGATATCTTCATTTTCGGAAAAATTACCGATCGCAAAACTAAGTGCTTTTCAATCGATTCCGGATAATAGGACCACATTATCACACTGGAACGGGACGATTTTGGTCCTAATAATCGGCTGCTCCAATCAAGCGAACAGGACATGTGTAGCATGACCGAAAATGCTATACACAAAACATATAAATGCCTTTATGGTCATTGTGAGCCCCATATGCATGGTAAGCATACAAGAAAGAAAAACTGCTGAGTTAATAAAATTTTTAATCAAAAAATAAATTTAAATAAAGCGAATAATGTTTTTTTCACTTGATAAGCGAATAGTGTTAGGCTTGGGTAAAGGGTGTTCTTTAAGATTTGACCCGCAAAAACGGCTGGTCCAATTAACAGGTGGTCCAACTAAGCGGAATCCATTGTGTTTGTTTCTCCTGGAAATGTAGAAAACGTGCAAGATGACCGAATTTGTGCTAGAATTGGCTTTGGTACAATATGAATAACTGGTAATTGATTGTAAATGGCTTTCTTATAAACAAATAATTACTTAGAGCTGAAAAAGAGCTATTGACTTTTTGTAAATGGCTTTAACTTCCTTTTACATTAAATTAATTTTTAGGAGCATTACTTTAGAATCTGACATTTTCTGCACTGAACAAGAGCTATTGACTTTTTATAAATGGCTTTAACTTCCTTTTACATTAAAGTAATTTCTAGGAGCATTACTTTAGAATCTGACATTTTCTTCACGAACAAAATAAAAAAAACTTCATTATCAAGAGAATGATAAATTTTTCAGTTGTCCCTAAGCAAATCAAAGAGAGCATTTTATACATTATTATCTTAATTTAGAAACCTGAACATGTTTTAATAAACATAATTAAAATTTCCCTTAGAAATATTTGAAGAATTTTTAATCTTCAAAAATTACTTGAATTTTAATTAGAAAAACAATGAGAGAAACTAATTAAAATGTTCACGAAAGCATGCACGAAAATGGACATGTTTTATGCTTCTTTGCTTGACTTGTGAAAAGTAGTGAATGTAATTATTGAACTAATGCAACTGGATTAATTCCTTCATTAAAAAACGAAAAGTTTCAGCTCGAAGAAAAGACAATTTTATATTTCCCATACTTTTGTATGATTAAGAAGAACGGCTTTTTTAATTCTCTTTGAAATCAATTAAGTATTAAAAGGCAAATTGTGAGCTATTCGAAAAATCATTTAATCTTTAAACTCAAATTCCACTAATTATTTTCTGAGAAAAGGTTCGAATTATACCAATTAATTTAAACAATTATAAAGGAACACGTTTCCCGAGCATTTTTGTCATCAAGTAAAATTATTTTTAAATTCAATGGCTACTTTTTGAAACATTTCAGAGAAGTTTTATATATTTTACATTTCCTGTAGTAAAGTTTATTTTTATGGCTTATAAAGCCTATTCTCTATATATACAGAGATTAAATTACATATTAATACGAGAAAATGAGCTTAAGATAATTGAAAGGCGGCATTAAACATACCCATAGTTCTGTGGTTTGCAAGTAAAAATAAACAGTTAACTTTGTATAAGAACTTTACAAGAAATTTATATCAAGTCAATGCGTTCTTAAACTATGTAATGTGCAGTAATGGTACGTTTGACTTATTTGGAAATAATACGTACAAATCGTGCAATATAAAAATATGAGAATATAATTGAAATTGAACATAAAACCTTCAAACATTAAACATTCATAAAACATGCCCCCTCCACACCTTCCAAGAAAAAAAAATTAAAGATAAGAAGTCCAAAACAATGTCTGAAGAAAATTTCAAGAAACATATCTAGTGTAGAAAGAGTTTAAGGAAAACGGTTTTTTAAATGCCCAAAACGTTTACATTTTTCAAATGGTCCGCATAGGTCTTCAGTAAGAAACAAACAGAACATCATTAAAAAAAGAAAAAGCAAGGGAATAGACAACTGAGAAAAAAAACCTTTGTGGTTAATGTGATGAAATTGAACATTGAATTTATTTCAAATAAAAACCAGAATTACCGATTTAATCTTTTTAGAGACTAAATACGAATTTCTTCTTTTGAATAGAAACTCATACATTTACTGATTTCGAATTTGGCTAGTTTCATGCGTGAATTTACTTGTGAGTTAGGTATGAATCTTAAAATGACAATGAAAATACTATTAGGACAATAAATTGAGAGATACTAGTTGTTTTACCTTGATTGAATTTTGATTTACATATCCTAGCCACTACATTTCATCTATTTCGTTCCATATAGATGAAATGTAGTACACGGAGAAAGCTCAGTTGTGTCTCACACTACAGGAAAAGGAAGTGATACCATTGTATAAATACAAAAACTCCTGTTTTTTCCCCTGTTGAGTAAAAAAAAAAGAATTTTTTTTTTAATTTGTGCTTGTAACTTTAAATGGTAGTACCTTAATTTTATATTGCTACTAGATTAATGAAATATATAATTAGTTTATAACATGACATTTTATATGTAGCTCCCACTACATGACTAATGTGACGCACACTACAAATACTCTAAATATTTTATCGACAATAAAAATACGTACAAATTGTTCTTAATTTAACATAAATATTAAAGTTGAATCTTTTATGTATATAAAACTCTTTTTAAAAAATGAATAGAAAAGTTAATCCAAAGTTCTGTGTTATGGTGTACTTTGGCACGGAATTAGCCATTTTAATATGCAAAACTTTGTTTCTTCTTTTCCCATATTAGATTTTGAATTAAATAACAGCAAAGATTCAGGAACAATCTGAAACAAAATGCTATACATACATTTTCAGTATATATATATTTTTTTATTTTACATCTTTCTTAAAGACATATATAAAACTCTTTATTAACGATATTTTTAAAAGGAAATTTCTGAGCCTTCCTATTCTTAGCAGAAAGTTTGGTCTTATTTTATTTTAAAAAAAACAATTTCTCGCTCTCCCATTTTTGGAGAAAAGAATAGTAAATAGTTGAGATAAGCTTCTATTCCAGAAAATGTATGCTAGTTATGCTTCGTTGCTTTTAATTCAATTTTCTTCGTCATTGCTAACTAAGACAGAATGAATGTTTTTTTTATTCCTGACAGAAAAAAATGTCTAATCGTTGTCAGGGAAGACGGAGATTTTAAAGTTGAATGATTTTTCTAGTTTTGCTTCAATTATTTATTTTATAATTTTTTTGTATCTTGAGACGTTTTACCGATTGAGACTTTGACAACACATCCCCAGTACAACCTATTCTTAGTTTAGAATTTGCATGTGCGGATGTTAAATTTTCATTCATGTATAAAATTTATGTGATGCGCGAAATTACATTTTTGAATAAATAGAAGGAACAAAACCTTTTCCTTATTCCTTTCTTTCGATAGTCAGTGAACAAGAATAACTAATCACATCATTCACACGCCTTTGTCCGGCACTACGTACTGAAATTTTGTGGAAAGTTTTTTTCTTTAAATAAACCGCTGCAACAAAAAAATAATAGTAAAGCATTATCCTCTTGAAACTATTTCTTTTGTTGAAACTTTTAAATATTAATCTGGCCTGTACAAAACATAAATTAAATATTTTCCCCGGAAGTAGTATCCCTATATAAGTTACGGGAATGTCAAAGGACAAAAATGATTTATTGTTTTTTTTTTTAAATTGTACATAGTTTGTCAATACGTCTAACTGCAAAAACAGACTCTTTTTACATTGAAGAATAAACTATCACATTAAATTACCATCAACATTTAGAAAAGGAAAACTTACTATTTTTATATTTGATTCAATTCTTTCCTCCACAGGCGATTAAAAGAATTATACGTATGACATTTTTAATCTTTTAAAAAATAAGTGTCAATTTTTACAGATTTGGTGAAACTTCAGGGACCTGGAGGGGGATCTAAATATATTTTAGTTACCAAACAAATTTATAAACTAGAATTAGATGTAAATAAACAACTTTTCTCATTACAGGCGATTTAAAAAAAATTTTACAAAATATTTTTTTTTTCAAATGTTGATTTTTACATATTTGGCGAGACTTCAAGGGTCTGGCGGGGGAACTAAATGTATTTTGATTTCTAAAAAAAATTTCATACGAACAATTGATGCCAATACACAACTTTTCCCACCACGGGCGTTTTCGATTTTAAAAAAAGTTAAAATCGATCCACCCTAATGTACATACATATTTTCCAGAACCGAGTCAGTTAATAAAGAAAATGTGCAGTCAATACTAAATTATTTTTTGATACAAGAAACAAAACCGTTTATCATGTCTAAAAAAATCTTCATTTTTCTTAAAGAAATTTTATTTGCTACTCGAGTTACATTATTTTGAGTTGTTGTACTTTTAAATTAATTTTTCTTGAAAAACTCTTCCCCAGAATGAAGAGAGCGGGTTTACTGTAACACGACCGTACTGTTCAAAGAGATAATTTGTTTTAATGCAAGATTCGCATTCTCGTAAACTTGTCAGTTTTAGAATAACTATTTTCGAATTTTAGAAAAAGTGCAAACGAGTTAATTTATTTTAAGTTTAAGTCAACAGCAGGATTTAAATGCATCGTCATTTGGATAATGTAACTAATAGAGGTAATGAATATTAACAGCGTGTTATAAATAATATGTTTTACAAGTTCTTCAATCATAAAACATTTTAATTTTCAACTAGACTTTCACAAATATGTAGAATATTTTTATCAGAATGATATAAATGAATGACGGAAATGTTTTGAATAAGTCAAGGTAACAGGAACCAAAAGATGCCTGCTGTAGGTGAAATTATATCACCATTTAAGCTATTCTAATTAATATAAAAGAAACATCTTCAAATCGTATTGGGGGTAAAACATTTTTCAATTAAATTCAATAATAATTAGCTGTTTAAGCTACGTCGGTGATTCTCAAAGTAATATTTAGCTATAGCAAGAAGTCTTCCATAAAGAAGTTTACATTAAGACTTGTTTTTGAAGTGATTAATTCTGCCATTTATTAAATGTCTTAAAAATAGTCTGTTTTTTTTCTTCTAAAAGTTGAATTACACATTCTTTTAATAACTGTTTTCTTCCGTCGTAGCAATGCTTTTTTTTTCATGATGTATTTTTATTTAGTTAATTATAATACTCACGTAACTATGTTTTGGTAACCATAAGATGGGTAATATCTATTAAATCATAAGCAATATTTAGGTTAAAAGAAACTGTTTAGAGGGAAAACAGCAGACTTTTTTTTTTAGTAGCACAAAACTTATGCTTGTGACCTTCATGTATCAAACATAGGGGAGGGTGGTCCAAAGCGGTTAGACCTTCGTATGCCCCCGCATAGTGTGTCAGCGGCGATGCATACGTATGTCGTGTTTACCCGAACACCCCCGAGTTTTAATCAGTTCCAGTGAAGCAGCAGTGAAGCGGCACGGCGCAACCAGGCTTAAAATAAAATAATGATACATTTCTAGAAAAAAATAAAGTTTTGTAACTTGTGATTAGTCGAATATCAGCTTATTTTTTTAATTGTCAATAATATTACATTATTCTGACACCATATACCTATAAACCACGATGGTCATTCCGTTTTTTAAAATTATTAATTTAAGAGTATAATTATTGAAATAAAAAAAGTACTTTTCGGCAAAGCGGGTATAGGATTTAATCATGTATTTATTTATAATTTCTCGGCACATGTGCTAGCTAGTCAGCTAATCAGCTAGTCAACTAATTTGATCATCTATAACTTCATATTTGATTGGCAAGTGTACGAAATCACAATAAGCTAAGCTTATCCGCTTTGGGCCCCCTTGTCGGGCAAAGCGAGTTTTTCATATGTTTGCAATGTTTGATAATAAATAAATATTTTGGTTTGAAATAATATGAAAATCACTTTTTATTTTAAAGTTCCAGAACCCTGCTAGGAAATAAAACCGAAATCGTTGCGACAAAAATCCATAAAACTACAATTTTCAAACATTCTTCGAAAACCTACCCGCTTTGCGCCACCCTCCCCTACTTGTTAAGGCTACAGTGGATACATTTTTTTTTTTCAATAATTGATCTAGATGCCTGAAATTCTGTGTGCTTGTATATTTGTTACATCTAAAAGAATAAAAAAAATTGGTGCAGAAAATGAGTACTTTTTCAGAAATAAAAATAAAAAAAATTTTAAACGAAAATTCCCAAATTTCAAATTACATTCATAATTGCATTAATTTATGCATTACATGTAATATTTTATTGAACAGTTTATAAGAAATGGCTGAAATTTTTTTTGAAATTTTCAGCAAATACAGTGACTTTAACAATAAAGGAATTGAATTTCTAATTTTACATAGGGGGGGCCATCATTACTGAAATTCATGCATAAAACTATAACTAAATATTATCCGAATGTTTTTCAGAAGTTGTATCATAATCCGATAAATATTGTGGTGCATGGAACATTTTGAGTTTTTATTCTTATGTAACTAGTGACAGCCGTGTATAAGTGCTGCAAAATGTAAACGAAGGGGCGTGGTCATGGATGCACAAAACACAACTAACCCCTAATTTATTAAATAATGCATAGAATAAAAAAAAGCTTGTTGCTTTGGATCTGGTATATAAAAAAGGCTGAAAATTCTTTTCGTTTGTTTGCCTCATTTTAGCATTTTTAGTGTCTACTGTAGCCTTAATTCTTATTTACCATATAACTTTAAAGATCAATTATACTTATAACGTAGTTATTGGTATAACCGATAAAACAATGTATTTTAACTATTTCCAGTAATTAACCTTGTACATAGTTGTTAAATTGTAGCCTTATTACTAATCGAAATGAAGTATACAATACACTTATACTAAGGCAATGCACAAAATTGATAACTTTCGTTATCAAACCTTCTATGCTCAATGAGAGAACGAGAGAGAGAGAGAGAAAGAGTGAGAGATAGAAAGAGAGAGAGAGAGAGAGATTAGTGACGAGAAACCAATCAGTCATAAACAAGTCATTATAAATGTCCATATCAATCACAGTCAGATTAACTACTCTGCCTGAAGCAGCCAAAAGTCAATATCATTGAATAATTGAAGTTACAAGGTTGATTTATTACACCTAACAATCATTCTCTGAATCGTTTTATTCCACAAACTACTGCAATGTATCTCAGAATTTGTTCTATAGCGACTGTGATCGATCTAAATTCGGATTATACGTGAGGCAAGTCCAATAACAAGAAGCTACAAACGCTAGTGAAGTACATGTGATTAAAGTGAAAATCGTAGCAACTACATGAGAATTAGAGCAGCGCTTAGGTATCAAGTGTGGACATTTATTGGATAAATGAACCCTGCATTATATTGCTGGTAATATATTAAATATATGTATCTACTATTGTGTTGCTGCTTTTGATGTAGCCTCTAAAACCATGAACGTTTCTTCAGAAAATCAATAGATACATAAAACATTCGTTTTATATGAGTACATTATTCACATTACCTATTGTATCTCTATCTAATTTTGTAATAGGAACCCATTTTTTTTACCGAAACACAGTTCACAAGAAACTTTCTCCGTGAAGTTAAATTAAAAATGCTCTAAATGGCAATAGTACGTACCCACATCCACAGAAACGAGCGCGTGCGAATATACGCACCCACACATTTAATTATGCGCAATATTGCTCGGCAACTGACAATTCCATCGTGATGAGTCCGTAACAAGAACAAAACTGGAGTCTCTGGATCTCATAACCGAGCTGTCGATATATTGCATTGTTCTGCCTTAGCATTGGCTTAAGAACGGCATCTTGCTGTTTATTGAGCAATCGCGATTGCTTATTGTTCTCACTTGACAGTCCTTGACGTTGTGGTTCCTTTTTCAGCTTGGACCAGGGCTGCAGCACAACCGTTCACCGGCGGCGGCGCGGCTGGTCCTGAGCAGTCCCCCCGGAATCCACTTTTGCTGGGCGGTGGCGTCCATGTCCTACACACGCATGCTCATACACACTCCCCTACGCGCGCACGCCTTTACACACATACACACGCCTACGTGCACACACGTAAGCCTACACACACAACTATACACACGTAACAACCCAGGAGTAGGGACTTGCTTGGGGGGGGGGAGACATTTCTAGAAACAATAACTCTAATCAGTAGGATCTTGTCGCAACTCGTGATTGCGAAAAACATAATTTGAATTCAAAGTTTCGGAATTCAAATTAGAGTTAATTGGGGGAAGTGGGTCACAGATCTTTTTTATAACTTTTGACTTCATTTTTGAGTTGAACCACACCACTGCTTGCGAACTGTCGCTAATGTGTAGCATTAAAATTACTTACCGTAAAATGGGACTACTACTTGAGCCTCCAGGGTCTACTTGAACCCATGAGGCAAAAATGTTTAAAATCTGTCCTGGTCCTAGAAATCTCAATGTATAGACTTAAAATACTTTCCCCATGACAGGTAACAGTATTAGATAGAGGCTGGAGCATGAAACAAACTTTTTGCTATTCCCGCATTTTCCTGATTGAGGTTATGATTGGGTCATTTCAAGTCAAATCGCCTAATGTCATGTGCCGTCATGTCTCAGGTTTTGTTCATTGTTTTTTTACGAACAGATATCTATGAGAAAAGCGCAAATTAATTGTTTTAGATTTTTTGAATGAAAGTTACGCTTTGGAGAATTTTGTCAAAAATTCGATTTTTGATCATTTTTCGGAGTCACCGTTTTGGCATGAATTCAAAAAATCTCTCTAATTTCTTGATTTTTCAACCTATTAAGCTGAATTTGGTATCAATTTCAAGCTAATATTTTTCTCTTTCAGTGTGAACGACAGAAAGTGTTCTATGAACACTTTCTGTTGTTCCGTGTCGTTCAGTGGGTGTTGCCACTCTTTATCTTAAGTCAGGATTTATGTTTTTTCAATTGGGAGATTGAATAAGTTATATCTCCGGAGTACCTACTACGATCTGGATCAATTTTTTTTGTAGCATATTTAAATCATTCTCTTGCTATGTAGAAAAAGTAGAAGGGTATTTTTTGTTGTTTTAAAATTAAAAAAAAAAGTTTGTTTTGCAGAAAATACAAGTTTTCCATTACTTTAAATCCTTTTTAAGCTGAAAAAGGTCAAAAACTTTTCAGAACAATTAATACTGGACTCTCAAAGGATTTGTATCAAGAGCTGATCGCTAAAAAGTTGTTTACTTTTGAAAAAAAGTGTGCAAAAAGACTTCGCAAAAATAAATAAATAACTAAATAAATAAACACTTTTGATTGAAAGTGCACTAAATATTAAGAATAATAATTTGAAGAAGAGTATGAAAAATCTTTCTAATGGCATTATTTACCTTTATTGACAATAAAAGATGGGGAAAAAAGAATAATTACTATTGAAAAGTCTTCATAGCTTAAATTTTTTTTGGATTACGTAACACCTGAAAATGATCTTCCATTCTTACAATACTCATGCAATACGCATCATTCTTCTTTCGCTTTGAAAGTTAACACATACATATCTTTCGTCGATTATAAAATGTGAAATGAAATGCATGCTTGTGCGGACGGCATTTTTTAAAATTTTCTTTTTAATTTACTTTGTATCAGAAGATGAAAATTCAGAATTTGTATCAATAAGTTTCAAAGATGTTTTTGAAATATACTTCAATCAGCAAAAATAATCTGCTTCAGAGAAATCTAGAGTTGTGGAGTACTTACTGTAAGTTTGGAAGTTCATTGTCAGGCGTAACGTAATCCTAACAAGATTATGCTAAGAAAAGTTTTCAACAGTAATTTTTTTCCATCCTTTAATGTCAAAAAAAGCAAAATAATTCCATTAAAATTTTTTTATACTATTCTTCAAATAATTATTTTTTATTTATTTATATTTGCGAAGTCTGAAACTGAGGTTTTAGCACAGTTCTTTTCAAAAGTAAACAACGTTTTAGCGATTAACTATTGATACAAATCCTTTGAGAGTCCAGTATTGATTTTTCTGAAAAGTTTTTGGCCTATTTTAAGCTTAAAAGGGATTTAAAGTAATAGAAAATTTGTATTTTCTGCAAAACAAACTTTATTTTTTCATTTTAAAACAACAAAAAACATCCTTCCACTTTTTTCTGCATAGCAAAAGAATGATTTAAATACTCTACAAAAAAAAAAAAAAAAAGATGCAGATCGTAGTATGTACTCCGGAGATATAACTTATTTAATCTCCCAATTGAAAAAACATAAAACTGACTTTAGATAAAGAGTGGCAACACCTAACTGTTCATAGAATACTTTCTGTCATTCACACTGAAAGAGAAAAATATCAGCTTGAAATTGATACCAAATTTTGTTTAATTGGTTGTAAAAAAATGATCAAAAATGAAATTTTTGAAAAAAAACTCCAAAACGTAATTTTCATTCAAAAAATCTAAAAAAAAAGGGCTTTCTCATAGATATCTATTTGTAAAAAAACAATTGAAAAAATCGGAGACATGACGGCACGGCCGTCTATTTAGTTTAGGTGATTTGACGTAGAATGATCCGATTGCAAGTTGTCTTAACAGTTGTTTTTAGTGTCTGCAAACTTTCACATGTAAGTTCATGGAAACATCTGATATCATCAAGGTAAAGATAGTTTTATGTTTGAATTCTATTTCTTAATAAAATACGTGTTTCAAGGTTATAGCTATGTAATTAACACAGTAACTAATATAAGTTGGGAAAAGTGCACTAGTTGCCTTAAAATCGGGCTGCTTGAACCCAGCGTTTAAGCAGCCCCAGACCACATTTCATCACTAAATTATGTTATGTAAGGTTTTTAATCTTTTAAAATAAAGAGGTTAGCTACTATTTATACCTGTTTACTTGAAGATCTGGGGATAGAAAGGGTCCGAAAGTAAAAGAGAACCCCTTGAAGTAGGAAATAATGCGGATTGAAAAGGCGAAAAATTACAATTGTGTCAGGATTCAACTAATTCCGGAGATTGTGGTTTTAGAGAGTGGCGTCAGCTCATTTTGACTTAAGTATATCAACACTATAAAGGAAATTAAAAGATCGTTCACAAAACAAGCCTTGAAATCCTGTAGTATTAAGTAGCGAGGAAGAAAAGGTATTAAATAATATCAGAGAAAATAAATCCACTCAAGCGATTAAATTGAGGAGTTTTCATTATATATTTCTAATGTTTAAATAATGAACAATTCATTTAATTTTAGCTGTAATTAGATAATATTTCTGTTTGAGAAATCATGCTTGCATAAAAATATGTTTTTATGTATACCTTGATTTTATATTAATGTATATAAATAATTTTAAATTTAGATAAATAGTTTGCTTACTAAAATGTACGTTTTGAGTTTATTTTTCAAAATCGTTGGTCCTTCTTGATATCACCACCTGTTTTACAGCTTTTCTAATGGATTTGCTAAGTGCGACCGAGTAACCCCAGTGTGTGGCTACTTGAACCCAATATTTAAAAAACAGAAAAAAAAATATATATATAGAGGATTAAAATTGTTTTTTTTTTTAAAGGCTTAATGTGGTAGCAGAACATCTGCAAAATGATAAAAATAAGGTTATCAGTTCACATTGTGAGTTTAACCAAAAAATCAGTATAAAACTCGTAAAAAGTAGGAAATTTCGGGTCCAAGTAGCCCCACTTTACGGTACCAGTTTATTGATACTCTCGGCTTCAATGAGAGAACACCTGTCTCCAGTTCGATTATTGACTAATCTCGAATGTTAAGTCCATAACAAGCATAAAACTATAACCTCTGTATGGAGGTTGCAGTTTTAGTACAATTCATGTAGTTTTGCCTTAGCCCTTAAAGGCGATAACTTACTGATTAGTACAAAGTACATTAATATAACCCATGAATTAATGGAATGCCTTCTTTTTTTTCCTCGCTTCAGTTCTTTAACCACTGTTTTAGGTATTAGTAAACCGAAAACTTTTACCTTTTATCGACTATGAATAGTGAGTAGATCCCTTTTTAAAGCAATTGACTGCCATCTAGAAGAATAACAACCTGTGTGAATTTACTCCTTGCTGTGTACTACTTTAGTGATCAACTTAAACAGATAATCAACTTATAGAGGTTGATTTATATGATAAAGGAATAATTCTGTAACTGAAAAAAGTGATTAACTTAGACAGATGGTCAACTTACAAACGTGGTTAACTTTGCAGGTTTTACTGTATTCAAATACAAACCTTCGAACACTTAAGCAATATAAAAGCACTAAGCATTCCTACATCTTCGAAATGCTAACATACGAATAATTTAATACTGTGCGAAAAATAGTTAAATACCTGATTATTCATCGTATTGCTTGATATCAATACATGAAAGAAGATTAAAATGTACTAGATACATCCTCATGAGACGAGAAGTAATTAATTTCGAAGAAAACTACCAGAATAATTATAATGGAATATTATAACAAATACATAATTTTCTGTTATTTCATTAAGTACATGAGTTGCGATTAAAAATCATAATTGACATAAAGATAACGCTACAATTCCCGAAGCTATTCTTTAATTTTCCATCCGAGGTTATATACAAAGCGCTGAAAGAAATCGGTGTTTCTAGCCAAATTGAAAATGAAGCACACGAATGTAAGGAAATATATTAAATGAAAGATAAACTAAATTTATGGAATGAAATTAAAATACGTAGAAGGGAGTTCGATACAAATGCAGTGTAGTTTTATTTCGTCGAAAAATGCGAATAAAGTTGTGATGTTCATAATCAAAAGAGAGAGAGAGTACATAATTAGAAAAAATGATACTAACATTTGTTTAATAAAATAATGTTTATGAACCAATTAGAAGGAAAAACCAATCATTTAAAAACATATGATAAGGATTTTTTTTGTGTTCACAGTCAGACAAAAAACGGAATAAAAATGTTTCAAAACAAGATTAAACAAAATACAGTCATGTTTGTGAAAATTGCAACATGAAGAACTCATTCGAAAGAAATAAAATTTATTGCACATATTACTCATGTCATAGTGCTATAAATGAACGACCAAAATTACAGATCAATGAAATAAAAATAACAGGCGTAAATTAATATCGAATGTAGCTACTCCGCGCAGCTAAGCGAACCTGTACACGTTTTGGCAACGAATCATAGATCCGCTAAATGTCAAATTGAGAATTGCATCCAATAATGCTTCACTCTGAAGTCAAAGTTCATCCGTATCAATTGCCGGACGAGAAAAATGGACGAGTCTCTAACCAACGCAATTTGAAACATGTTCGATGGGCGTAATATCCGAAGAACAGGTGGGCCAAGGAAGTAGCGTAACCTGTCGTGCATCGAAAACACTTGTACGTTACGTACGACATGTGAACGTGCATTGTCTTGCTGAAACACTGCACCAGGAAGGCTCTAAAGAAAGGAATGCTCCAGCGTCACAGCGTCCCTGAAGTAGCTCTCGCTATTGTGATTACCCGTAATTTGGGGTAAATGGGACTGCCCTTTATATTTAATAGCACTCGAGACTATGACGCCCGGCGTTATGCCGATATGGTGTCGGATTACACACTCTGGGAGGTGACGTTCCCATGTGTGACGTCTGACACGTAGACGTCTATCATTATAGTGCAGATTAAATCTTGACTCATCGGAGAAGACGATATGTTGTTAGTCTGCTCGCCATTAGGCGTGTTGGTAGTCCCATTGAAGCCGGAAGTAACGATGGTTGAGGGTGAAAGGGAATCCTGTATAGGAGAATCCTTGCATGCAGGCCCTGGTGTAGCAGACATCGATGAACTGTTTTTGTAGCAAGTGCGACACCTGTAGCCGTACTCCAACGCTGTGCTAGCGTACAAGAGGACGCTATACGATCCATCGTAGCTAGGCGGGTGAGGTTGAGGTGCCGATAATCACGTGGCGTCATTCAGTACATGGGTGTGGCGAGCCCTTCGGCTAATTTCATCGTCCTCTGTTCATCTTTTACAAATACGCATAAGAGTTGAGGCATTGCGCCCCGTGCGGGCACTGATTTCTCTATACGTGAATTCACCCTCACGCATGCCGATTATGTGGCCCCACTCGACTCCGTTCCTCGTTCGTATGATGCTCTGCGTTTTGGACGAGTCATATTGAGCACTAGAGAAACATCTACCATCGGCAGATAATCATACAATGATTTCAAAAAATCTTAACAGTCTTTTATATACAGAATCTACGCCGCAGTTCAGAGGGCGTTTCTCGGTCCATGCATACGCGACATCTCTGTAATTTTAATAATTTGCATATCTTATCTTGCTATACATTTTCTGTGAATTTCGGTTCATTTGCATAATTCTTTCTTGGTGTTGCAATTTTCGCAAACATGAGTGTGCATGAACATCAACCATTTGCATTAGAAATGCCTTCCACGGCTCATTAGTCAAAACTTTCTAAGCTACAGCCGAGAACTTGTCAGTCAATGTTTCTTACTTGTTATTTTCTCGCATGAAAAATTTGGGGGGAAAAAAGAAGAAAAAAAGTGTAAATATGATTTGAGATACTTAAACTATATGCAATTATTTGCCGTTTTTAGCTTATTTAATTAAAATAACTGAGTTTCAGCATAGGTAGCTCAAAAAATGAATACTTTCTACGCAGATGATCTGCATCAAAAGTTTTTTGTGATAAAACCAGACCGACGTGAATCAAATGTTTCTTAAAAATCTTCAGTTTTTCAAATTTAATTAAAAACCTTTGAAAAGAGATTTGAGAATAAATTAAACAAAATATCAAAATGACAAAAATCAACCAAGAAAAAAAAAAACAGCAATGCATATAAACGTCTAAGAGTAGTTTATAGACAAATACTAATAAGGTGTCAGGCGGAAAAACTGGTAGTTCAACAGACATATTTGTAATTTAATACTTACTCTAACTAACATTTTAAATTCTCTTATGTTTTGGTTTTCAAATCTCTTACTATAAAGTGAATTCAGATGGAATAGTTGTATCGACAAGCAAATGATGCGCAGTTATTACATTTTTTTGGGGAGGGGGAGGCTCCGACAGTCTTTTTTTTAAGTGTATCTCGGTACCCAATTCAAACTTATGTACAACCCAAATTCAAAACAATAGAGTAGTTCATACTTTTTGGATAAAAGTTTATTATAACCGTATAGAATTGCAAAGTGGTTATTTTAATGACCAGGCCACCTTTCTTAGACCTTAAAGTGTGGATTTCATTCAAATATACTTAATTAAAAATAATCTTAGACAGAATTATCTAAAAGTTCATAGATGAGAGTTTACCTTGAGTCAAAAAATTAGAATATTCAAATTAGTGGGGGAAACATTTGCAAAAAAAAAAAAACCGGTATCAATACTTGAATACGTCATTTTTTGCTGGATTCAATAGTTTAATCCTTTCCCACACAGGTTCTACCACCTATTTACAGTCATCTTTTCTGACACGCTTTCCAAATCCTCTTCAATGCAGCAACGAGTTAAATTTTGTTGGCGGGCACTAGGTTTTGAACTTTTTTCTTTAGATTTGACGTTACCAGAAATTCTTGATCATATTGAGATATGTAGAGTTGCGTGACCAGTTTAATATCGAAATTCTCTTTCTGCTTATAATCTACGAGTTGATTTATAGATGTACACGGAGTAGAATCTTGCTAAAAGATAAAATGTATCACTTCTGTGCTTCAGATGAAGTATCATGCAGTATTCTTGATAAACAGCGGAACTCACACATTGTTTTATTTTATGATACATACAATTGCCCAATTCCAGTAGCACTCATGCACCCACACACCATGAAGGATGTCTCAAATTTAAGAGAACATCTAACACAAGATTTTTTATACGCTTTACTTTTTAAACGTCAAACCCGAATATTTTTTTTGTTGTTGTTGTTCACAGATATTTCATTAAAAAAAAGCGATTATCACTGAATATAATACTTTTCCAACATTGTTGTCCCTGTAGGAGCTTCTCTTTGCTCCAGGACAGTCGTGCACGTTTCTGCTTCATGTTTATATTTGGCCTTCGTAAATCCGCAATTGCAATTGCAGTTTATGTAACCACCCAAGTGTAGTTGGCATGAACACGATAACTATAGACTCTTTTCAACACTTATGGACGTAAGAAGCGTTTTTCAATGATTATTTTGACGATTCACTTTAATTTGGGTTCATCTCTGCCAGTTGTTACAATTTTTCTACTTCTTTTACTTCGGGTACTTTTTAGATGGTCAATCCTTCTATATTCCTTTAAAATCTCACATACCATAAATTGTAAAATGTCCCTTTGAATTGAGTGGGATCGTTTTTTTTTTCTCTTACCTCAAGGAATGATACAATATGTAACTTCTTTTATTTTCCTATTTATCACCTTGACGACCCATTTTGAGCAATAAAAGGCTTTTAAAAGAGCGTAAAATTATCCGGGCGCCAAGCTCCATACTTGTGATAAACTATCTATCAACAGGTGTGCAAAATATTTTCGCTACTTTTTAAAATTCACATTGAATGAATATATTACTCTAATTTTTTGACCCGTATAAAAATAAATTTAAATTTTCAATGTGTTACTGATCCATAAGTTGTTAAAATAATGTCTAAAAAGTTGTTGAAATATATTTAACCATTCATGAATAACGAGTTTCACTCTTTTTAATTTGTATGCGTTCATTTTTTTCCGACTCGGGGGCGAGTTTCCAACAGTTCAGATATTCTATTATTTTGAATTTGGGTTGTAGTAATAAACTTACTAACTTTGTTATGCTTTTTGAGAAAAATAACATTCAGAGTCGCTTGTTAAAATATAATCACATATTTTGGCTTTATATTATTTTCTTTGGAAAATAAATAAGCTTTTTACGCTGAATTTCTTTACAAAACAAATACGAGTTCTATGCTGCCTATAAATGTAAAATAGCCTGACTACAGCCTATTTAACAAATAAATACCGTTGTGGGAAGATTAAAATAATCAGTTATCCAACGTTTTGGAGCACAAAAAATGCCTATTATAGCGGACACGTGTTTCGGTGATGTGCTTCTGGATGAAAAGTCATCCGAGAAAAGCAACACGGTAAAACAGGAGACAATATAAATACCAAAAACTAGAAATTTAACAAAACAACGAGGCATCACATGACTTTTTTTTACACCAATTTAAAGTTATTTCCCCATTATTGGCAATTTTAATGTAATTCAATAGTTAACTCTCTAAATATCACCAAAAATGGCCAAATTGAAACCAAATTTTAAAAAAATGAAAAAATCGCCAAATTTGTCACCAAGTTGGCGACCAAAAGCTTGGCGATATATGGCCAAGTGTTTGCATAAATTATAACATCGCTTGAGTTTGCATCGAAATTAACATTGATTTCCCCCAAAAAGGTGTAAAAGACCCTCTTTCGAACATCCGAATGCAACCAAAAAAAGGAGGTGCACAACTAGATCCCACTAGGAGTCTACGTACCAAATTTCAACTTTCTAGGACATACCGTTCTTGAATCATGCGACATACATCCGCACATACACACATACATACATACGTACCCGAGAAAAGTTCGTATGTATGACGTTCGTTACGGACGTCACGAGAAAAGTCGTAATTAACTCGGGGAATGTCAAAATGGATATTTCGGGTGTCTATACGTTCTTAGGCACTTATCCGCGTGTGGTCGGGTTGAGAAAAAAACTCAACAAGCATTCGGAGGTGAGCAAAATGGAAATTAATGCCGATTTTTGAGTGAAAATTCTTTTCGCAAAAGGAAGTAAAAAAGACAACATGCCTCCTGGAGCTAAAATTTATTATATCAAAATGCTTAATTAATTGTTTTTATGTTTTTAAGTTACGTTGAAAATATTATTCACTTAAATGCAAAACAAATGCAATCCCAAGAGTTTTTTTTTTTTTTTTTTGCATTTCCAAATGTATACTTAATTTAAAAAAAATACTGCAATAAAAATCAGGAACTAAAATTTGCAACAACATTTCATTAATTGCCTATTAATATATATGCTTTTCCAAAAGAAAATCCAGAAAGTTTCTTTTTTACAAAAGAAGTTGTCATCATCTCTCCAGACTTCTTTCTTATAACAACTATGCGCTCGAAAATGAAGAAAACATTTTTCTATTGTTCATTTCTCGCGTCTTCCTCTAAGATCTTCCGGAAACTGCACTCTGCCCTAAACAAACAAAATTTAAGATCCTACAGGGATTTATTTCTCAAACATCATTTTGCAAACTTCAAACGGCAGCTCCGATGGTCAAACAAACGAGATGTTTAAAAGAATTATTAATGCCTCCTTTTACCTCCGTCATTTTTCAAAGAACGTGAAGCTTATGTGAGTATTAATCATACGCGTCCCCAAAAACTTTTTCAAAGTATGCTCGCTAGTTCATTAAAATAAGGATTATGCAGAGATATATCATCTTTTTTGCAGTTTCATTAGGAAAACTAGTCTCATTTTTTGTTTTATTTTCTTTGCAATAACAAATGGTTCAGAAAATAATGAAGTAGTATAACTATTCTGTTTATTAATAGTTGATTATTATAGATAAAAACATATCGCAAAATTTTGAATATGGAATAAACTATTTATGTATTCTAATTTTATGCTCATTAGCAAAGAGACTTTATGGCAAAATCAGATGTCTTGTTGATAATTTGGGTAATTGCCATTTTTATGAAGTTTGCAATTGCAATCAGAATTTAACTATTTCGTGTTTTATTTCTTTTTAAAATGTGATGCGTATTTAAAAGTCAATTTAGGATTTTAAAAATAATGATGATAATTAAGCTTTTCTTCATTATTGAAATAAAACGCATCTGAGTGACTATGGGCATCTTACTTTTGAAATTCAATTCTTGGTAACGCTGAAGTAAAAGAGAACAGAACAAGACAGCAATCTAAGCGGAATTCTCTTGTAATTTTAAAAGTTAATTTTAAACGTACAAAAAATGTTGTGGCACCTCCCAGAGTTTAATTAAAATTAATTGCCTCATCTTATACAATATTCATGATTCTAAACATGAACAGGTACATAAAAATACTGAATGTACGGATCCGAATATCTAACAACTTTAGTAGATAAGTGAATGTTCAAGATTATTTTTTATATATAATGTACATTTTTAATGGAAATTTATGAGAAATGTTCGTTCAGCATTCAATTGAAATGAGTAGCTATTTACCCAAATAAACGTTATTTACACAAATATATTTTGAACCATCTATTCATGGTATTCAATATATTTTATTTGCATGACAGGTAGTGTTATAAGACTGTATTTTACATGTATTGAAGATGGATGACTGTTGTTTTTGAAACTCGTGTTACTCAACTGTTCTCGCTGTATGAGGCATGATAAAGTTCAAACTTATTACTAATAATCATATTTATTTTTACCATCGCCTCAAAGTTGCGAGTGGGAGACGTAAGATTCTTTCTGTGCCTAAAGTGAGAACTATGTAGTTGACACCTACTGACGCGATTATGTCAAAAGTCATAAAATAATAATACTAAACAAAAAAAAAAAAGGTCGCCAACGGTTTAAACCTCCAAAGTGACATGAGTTCACAGTTTCTCTTCCGCAATGTTTAGTGAGTTACTGTACATAATGTTTAGTGAGAACTGTATACTAATGAGAAATATTCATCTGTAAGGTATCTTTCGCATACCGCTAGACTTAACCGCTACAGGTCGCATGACCACATGACAGCTAATGACGTCAGCGGTTATTAACCAGTTCTTACGAATCGATGCTTCATCCAACGCTTTCTACTTACGCAGATGAATAACGCGCAGTTGAAAAAACTTATTATTGGTGAAAAAGTCACCAGGTGCAGTCAACCAATCAACCAGCTTAAATTACGGTAGACCGATGGATCTAACGGGGAAGCTATTAGAGAACAACTTCGGAAACAACCAGTTAACTCGTATCTCTATTAGAACGCTACGATTAGTCACCAGTTACTGGTCGGCCGGCAGCGGTATCGAACGAACCCTAACTGGTTATTTGGCTTAAATCAACGATAGAATTCCACCGATACGGATGAAAAATGTATCACCATAGCTGTAGCAATAAACATTGATGATTATTTTATTCAAAGTAAAACTACTTGATAGAAGACATGATGCCACAAAATAAGTTTATTAAAATAAATGTTGCCATTAAAGTTCGGTTAAAAATTACTACGGAACGAAAATTAAGAGATTTACAATTTTCGATAATGCTACCAGCGAAATTTTTGTAAATGAAGAACTAACTGTGTGTGTTATATAGGTAGTCCGGGGCACGTTTACGCATGGGGCAACGTTTACTCAGTACCCTTTTTTCAAAACGAATTATAACTGGAGAGCCAACAGTCATAACTTATTGATGCTGTTCCCTAGCAAATATCCTCATAAATTTTTGAGCATCAGTCGAGCTTCGGTCTAGCATGCAGAAAGAATAATCTGTTTTTTACCAAGTCGAGTAAATTTTGAGTTGGACGTTTTGAAGCTTATTGTGAATAAATAATACTTAGTTTAAAAAGAACAAATATATAAAAATTAGCAGAATTTTATCCTTTTTTTTTTGAAAATTGTATTTGTATGAACTGAATTGTTATTAAGTTTTTTTGCACGTTAAAAATAAATAAAAACTTGGCGACGGGTAAGTTCACGCGTTGACGTCTAAGCACCTTTACGCACGTTCTTACTGTGTCTTACTTCTAAACGTGCCCTGACGCTTTTTTCGCTACGAACTGTCTCAAAACCGTTTAGTATTTCTAACTATTTAGTTTTGAAAATCACAATTTAAGTTTTAATTGAGTTACAAATACGTATCTTATAGCTTACAGTTATGTTGTGCTGTCTTCGTGCCCTTCAGCTTCCACTTATACACTATTCAGTTTAATAAATTTGCTTTATTTTAGCGATGGTAAGACATTACGTTCTAAACACTAACAGAACCACGTTAGGTATCGATATAAATATGCGTAAACGTGCCCCGTTTCCGGGGCACGTTTACGCAACCGACCTGGACTCAAAAATAATTTTTTTTAACGGTTAAAAACACAAGCTGAGCAACAACTGAATATACCAATTTTGACTCCTTAACTGCTTCCTAAAACCGCAATGTCAAAAATTTCTTAAGTTAAAACATAAAAATTAAAAAATTCATTGAAAAAAATCCACGTAAACGTGCCCCGGTCTACCCTATTTGTAACTTTTTATACGTTTGTAACATTATAGATTAAATCAAAACAAAATAATTCCATCAGCAAAATAATATTTAACGGTGAAATATGTTTGTTTTCATAAGTTACCTTGTATTTTTAGTATGCTTTCTGGCATATCTATATGTATACGAGCGACGGTGTTTCTATCTTTTGTTTCTACTCGATGGTTAGAAGACTCCATAGCACCTACAGCTCTGAAATTTGGCACGAAAATCGAACGTACCCTGGGGGCGTGCACCTCGAACCCGAAATTTTTAATTTCTAATTAGTTATTTTCTTAATTAAATGTTTTATGTGGTTTTTTAGCCTTTTTTAGTGTTTAATTCGTCACAGACCCCCAACCACTCGCACCAGGAAAATATTTTTTGTACCATAATATAGGGAATTTAATTTCAAATATGACGATCGAAAAAATTTGGAAGATTGAACAATTTTTAAATTTGTTACGAATTTTTGAAAAAAACTTTATTTTGTGTTTTTCTCCCGGGTTTAACTTTTTTCTAAACCATCCCCCAAAAAGTATTAGATATTTCTTTCTGAAAATTTAGTATGTAGTAGTCAAAACATGTCTCTCTCTTAAAAAAAAAAAAAAAAAAAATATTAATAACAAATAAATAAATAAATTTTTCAAAAATACGAGATAGCTTTAAAAAAAATTTTTTTTAATGACATTTTGAAAAAAAAAACCTTTATTTTCGCCTTT
This sequence comes from Uloborus diversus, assembly GCF_026930045.1. Taxonomy (NCBI): domain Eukaryota; kingdom Metazoa; phylum Arthropoda; class Arachnida; order Araneae; family Uloboridae; genus Uloborus; species Uloborus diversus. The sequence continues at coordinate 89,165,761 of NC_072731.1, read as the reverse complement.
TCCTGGGTTTAATTCTTTTTAAACCCATCGTACAAAACGTATGAGAGCTTTCTTTCTGAAACTTTAGTATGTAGTAGACAAGACATTTCACCTTCTCCAGAAAAAAAATTTTTCAAAAATATGTAATATAGCTTTTTTTTTTAAATTTTTTTTAAATTTAATTGACACATTTTATCTGCTACAGTCTTTCTGACCAGGGGAAAAAAACTTCTTCCTTATCAAGTTGTGACATCATGATAGGGCGTTCCCAATTGTTGTGACGTATTGCCTGGATTTCGATTGCTCCTTTTTTTTGGCTATTGCTAACGGTATACTTGCTTGCAACTTAAGTTGACAGTGACGTAACGAGACGCGGAAGGAAAAAAAAAAAAAAACGAGTAAACAGATAAAACGTCACACTTACTAGCTACCTCTCCTACCTTCTTCGTGAATAAGAGAAGATAGTCACCTGTTTATGGGCTGCTATTGGCTGATTGGCTGGCGCGTTTGATTCAAATGGAGAAAATGATCCGCGCTGCTTCGCTGGTAAAATTGAAAATATTTAACGATTGACAGAAATTATGACTAAAATAGGTTACGTATACGTGGCTTTAACTAACTAAGCCGATTTCTGAAGTGAAGAGCGTCATTTCACTCAAATATCGCACGAGGCACTAGGAACTATTTCCTTCGCTTCAGCTCAGCGTATTTCTCCATTGTCAAGTAAGCTTGCGGTCGAGTTTAGCACTTGCTTTTTTCGAAACTTTTTTTTATTTTGGAATCTTTCTTTTTTTCAGTCAGATTAGGAAATGGGTGGGGAAAAACAGGGAGCTACTTTTTGCACAGTACGGGGAACAAGGAGATAGCGTTTTTTGAACTATTCAATCAAAAGAATAAAGCGTACAGTTTTTTGAAAACTACAGATAGAGATTGTTTAATACCGCCACCAAATTTATCTAAGCAGCCGCCGAAGGCGCCAATCTTGGCTTAAAAATGCGAATGATAATATTGATATAGAGACATATAGATTAATTTATACATCGCCAAATTTACTCAAGCAGCCGCTGAAGGCGGCAACCTTGGCGTACAAAAGCGAAATTCAAGCAGCCGCCAAAGGCGTCAAACTTGGCATACAATTGCGAACCAACTGTTCGACTCAAGCGGCTAATAGGGGATAAAACTTAAATATTCGCAATTTTTAATATAAATAAAAGGTAATTTTAATGTAGTAAAAATTAAAAATAATTAAGGTTGCATTTTGTTTGCACATATTAACATTCGGTTCTGAAAAAAGTTATAACTTAACATTTATAACTTATGCATTTCTACACGCGTGTTGCATTATTTTTGTAGCAGTTTCTAAGGTCTCTGAAATTAGATTAAACTATCATTGAGATTTTTCTTAATTTTGTACGATTTGCAATAATACAATTAGATGCAAGCGAGATCCGAGGTTACTTAAGATTCCTTATCTATTAAAGTAATTTACTTCTCTTTGCATTGTTGAGAATTTATTTTCAGACATTATCCTACATAATTACTGTCACAAACTGCTTTGTCGCTGTAAAATTTATTAAGCAATAAATTAATCTCCTCAGCAAGAATGTCTTGAATATGCATATCTTAAGAAATCTTTTTAGTTAATTCTTGATAAAATTAATTTTCAAAAGGAAGTTCTCAATTTTACTTTGAGTTCAAGTAATGATATTTAACCTTTATACTTATACCTTTCATAAAGTTCATTAATACAATGCTTAATGTTTTCTTATTTGACTCTCAAGAATAATTGTTAGTATTTAAAGTTATTTATTTTTCCCTTAACACTCTTAAAATATAAAAACATAAAATCACGAAATTTTGATGATTTGTTCAAGTATTTTTTTATATAAGCCTCACAAAATTGCAATATAAATATATTTTGTTTGTTATTGCACACATCTGTTGTAATAAATATCGCAGAAACAACTCATTTCTATTGAAAAGAAAAGTTTCTAATTTTTCTTGCTCATAAAATTTATTAGTGATTCCTAACTTCCATAGATGTTAAAAATTCCACGAGGAAAATATCGATCGTTAATATTCGCTCGTTTTTCATTTCTATGTGATTTTATCATTTGAACAGTTATAATTATGTATTTAGCATTATTTTTAACCTTCCTTATATGACTATAATTATGTAGTTGAGGACTTTAGACTTCTAATTTTGCCGATTTCATTCAACGCGAAAATTATAAGTCATCCGTGTTGATTCAAGAGACTCATAAAAATTATCATTAATTCTCAGCTGTGTCTTAAGTCAATGAAGATTTTAGGAAATAAAATTGGTCAGAAGAATTAGTTACGAACGTTTTGAGCGTCGATAAAATACAAAAATCAGAGAATTTTCAAGGGTAAAATTTTTGAAAAGTCCAAAAATGTTACAAATTACACAAATTCGGAAATTTCACAGTATTTGTAACCTATCCTAAAACTTTGACGGTAAATATCTGGTAATGTCTGGTAAATTAATTATTAAGAATTTTAATTTAATATTTTATTTTTCCCTGATTATTTATGTTATTTATTGTAAACATAATTTTTGTAATAACTTAATTATTGCTAGTCACAGATATTTTAGAAAACTACTAGTAGTACAATGCTTATATTTCGTTGTTCGGTAAAGTTTGAAGTTTTATTCCGTAAACTGATAATTTCCCCCTTCCCAAAAATTGGAAACTTAGGCGCCCCTGACGTTTGGCAGTCATAAATAAAAAGAATCAATAGATTATTAGTTGCAAAACACATACTTACTGAAATGGAGTGAAAATTCATGGCTTTTACTAATTTTACTGTGTGTGACTTACTTATAATAACTGTTACCTTTAGAAAATCTGTATTTTCAAGAATTGATCGCTGAAATCCAAGATATTGAAAATTATCTGCTTTGATCAGAAAAAGGATTACGTCGATCAAGCATTATGCCTTCTTCCCTCCAAATTTTTTACCTGATCTGTTCTAGATGAATTTTTCTCGTCTATATACACTAGCGCGCCAAATTCCTGTTTTGTTTTTCTTTTTTTCTTTTTCTTTCTTTTTTTTCTTTTTCCAACAAGCTATTTAATAACTTTTTTCCCCCTTCATATGCGCCCCTAGGCCAGGGTCTAAGAGGACCTGATGGCGTAATCTGGGTCTGTCCATACAAGAGGTAAACGCACTAGCAGTCGCCACAGTGAAGGCTTTAGTTAGTGACTTTACAGTGAGGCAATTAGTGGATTTTTTAAACTGCGGGCCAACTATATTTAATTACCATATTTAAAACTCAATGAGCATATTATGGCCATACTCTTCCTTAATCCTCCCATTTTCCTAAAAATGCCAGCATGTCATTTTGTTCAAATTTTTTCCCAAACCTCAAATTTGATCCATCAGATTGTATGAGTCAGTTGTGGCCATATTGTTGTTTAGAAGTGGTCACCGGGTGGTCACTTTTAGATCACACAATAATATTATATCATTAATGAGGCAGATTATTATGTAAAGAGATTATAGCCTGTTAAAAGGAAAATCGAGTTGATTTATGAAAAAAACCCCTGATTTAGTAGTGGCCACTTGGCTGCCACTTTCGAATTATCCAACTTTTTTGGTACTAGTAGTGGTCAAATAAACTGTCAGCCAAGAAAGCAACTATTTCGAGTTGAAAACGTCCGAAACATGATCTTTCACATTTCATAACATGGTTACAACTCCAAAAATATTATTTTTGGGCATTGTTCTATTCGTAATACAACACAATGTTTATATACCTCGTTATGAGGAAGCGTAGGAAGAAATCTGAAAAAACATGGACAATCCAGACGGCCATACTGAATAGTTGATAACAATTTTCCATGATGCTCTACCTACTCCTCTTTGAACTGTCCACTACAATATAGCCTGAGCTCTACCTCTTGCTTGTTCAAATCCATTGGGAGACCTGAAATCCTTATTTTGGTATAAACCTTAAAGTGGGCACTACTGAAGCAGTGTCCACTACTGGTGCGCTTACCTTAAACGTTTCATAAGAAAAGTGAAATAAAGAAAAAACTACTTTAACATTACTTTTTAGTTCTGAAGTTCTAAAAGTGGTAGAAAATCTGAAAATAAAAATATACCTGAATTCTCATTATCTTATTTATTTTAAACTATCTATAGCATGTGCATAATCTATTTTCATCCGAGAGCCGCACTTCACATTAAGATGACTCTCACGGGCCATTACGCATGCAGACTTTAATTTTGACTTTGTTTTTTCCTAAGTAACATAAAAAAAAACACAGAAGAGAAAGATATTTTACAAACAAAAGTGTTTGTCATCATTTTTATATGCTTATTTTACCAATACGAATTTTCTATCTGCCTTTTAGAAACCATTTTGCCACTATTTTGGCTTTAAATTTGCAGCAATCATTCGCATTACCGAATAGAGATCATTTGTTGCTTTGTAATTTTCTAGAAAATAGTTTTCGTTTGTAATATTGAACAGAACAATGGCCATACGGATCATGGGCCACATGGATCTTCCCGGCCTCATGTGGCCGGCGGGCAGTAGGTCGGACACTACTAGTCTAAAGTGAAATTAGTGAAGAGTTCTTTAGAAGAAACTTCAAAGTGCATTTAATCTCGTGTTCTGATATATTTTTATGTCCATTTTTCAGCAATTCGGCAGATATGTTCACATGCATTTGATGTTTAACTCTTTTCTTGTTCATCTTGTGGTGCAATTATAGTGTTTTTTCTATTTCCATTAAAATTAAAAAAGGGCTGATTTTAAATACAAGAAGGCACGGAATATATGTCTCTTACCATCCCAAAAAAGTTAAATTTAAAAAAGTTAATTGCAAAACATTAACTATATGTTACCGTAACTAAATGAAAATCTATTTTGTTTACTATAACCGAAAATATCAACCAGCAATAGCTGTAAGTTAAACTGCAGGCGTTTCGTTCCTTTTCAATCCACTGTTGCTATAATTATTCACATCCCTAATTACCAAACTGCAAACGAAGGCTAATTAAGTTCAAGGCAGAGAAATCTCCATTAAGAAATTCAATTGATACCTTGTCTAAGTTGATTGCCTTTAATTACTCTTCCACCAGAAGTCGAAGGGCAGCTTTTGGAGAACGTGTCGTATACTTTTCCAGAGGTGCACTACAAGGCTTGAAATTTTATTTATGTAAGGATATTAATTTCTGATGCTTAACTAAAATCACAAGCTAATTTTAGATTAACAACTTCAAATATGTTTTCGTAGTGATGTAATTAAAACGGGTCAGCGACAGTTTTCACTAGAAAAAATATTTATGAAGAATGCTTTACTCTAACACTGAAAATGCTATGCTTTTTGATGATTTTTTGCTTTAAAGTGCAGTAACATGTGTTTGCAATAAATAAATAAATAAATAAATAAAATAAATAAACAAATAAATGAGTTCATTTTTGATATAAAGTAAATATATAATGAATAACGTTACATCCACGCATTTAAGGGTGACAAGAAACAAGGCCAATGCAAAAATATGCGAGTTTAAGGTTGAAAAGTCATTCGGCATTTTCTGTATTTGGCAGAATTTGCAGCAACAAGTTCACATGCTTTTTTTTTTTTTAATAGTGAAAAAGCGGTTTCACAAAACACGTGCAGTTGTTTTTCTGCAAAATTATGAGTGTTTTTTAATACTATTGATTGGATGTTCAATTATAATCTTTGTGTATTTTATTTGAAGAATATATTAAATATTATAATTTTGCAAAACATTTTTACATTATAAATGACTTTTTGTTATGTGATTTAAATGATAAATGTTGGTAAATCGGCTTTTATATGGCATTTATTTCTTTAAATGAAAGCTATATAAGTTTCAGACTTGATAATTGGCAAAAAGAAAAATCATAACAACGTGATGTCAGATACATTGTTTGGTCTTTGGTCTTACAGACCTTTTTTTCGTTGCAAAAAAGAATAGAAACGTATATAATCACTTTATTATCGTTTTAAAGAATATTCAAGTCTGAAATGTTTGGATAGCCTTGATTGAATATAATCGAGAGGAAATTGCAATAAGCGAATAAAGAGTATTTTTTTCACTCAAGCACCTGCGTCTGGTGGTCATTGCTTTTTCTTTTCTCTCTTTTTTGACGATTTAAAAATGCACTACAATATATTTAACCGAAAAGAACGAAACCAATTCTCTCGCTCACTTTTTTTCTAGTTTTCTGTCTTTTTCATGCAAGATGTTATGTAGTCTTTACTCCATATCGTCTTGTAAACTTCAAGAATTTGTAACTAATAAAAAATTATGAAGAGTACTGCGGTGGAAGTGGCCGGCTAATCCATAAAAAAGAAAAGAAAATTGCATTTTAGAACAGATTGGTATACAAAGAAATGAAACTCTGTCCACAATAGACGTTTCAAGAACTAGTGCTTTTGGCTACATTTACTAACTGATTTTTTTTTTAAATGCCATGGTTCAAACTAATTACACAGCTGCTAGAACAAACTAATGTGCTAGGCAATTTACTCGAGGAAAAAATAGAGTTTTGTGATTCGAAAAATTCGAGATTCGTTCACTGTAACAGTAAGCGTGAGAGCTACTATGTTTGAATTTGTTACAATCTCACGCATACTTGAAGGCAATCATGTGAGAAACTCTAGTTCGATTGGTTCAGAGGATGAACTCCTAGAGCTTCATGTATATGGGAATTTTTTTTTTTTTTTTCCACACTGTAAATACAACAATGCACAACAAGAAAATTTTTCCAAAAAATGCAGAGACAAGTTTCGGGGTTACAAAGAAACACACTTCTTATGACATACCACTGTTTTATTGTACTTATTTATTCATGTATTTTGTTTTGTTTTTGTGAAAACCTTTCTGAGAAAAAAGTAAGGGCATATAGTCTTATTTTATTTTGCTTTATGTAATGCAAAAGCATATGTATATCATGTTATATGCATTTGCCTATAATCCGAGTTCTGTTAATGAAATACTCGATTTATTTAGCTTACATGAGCTGCATGAATCACGTGGATATATTTAAAAGTAGAATTGGGCATGACAGTCAAGTTAAGGAAAATTTTGCAGTTTAAATAGCATACTTTTGTAAGGAGTTTTACTTTATTTTATGGAAAGTAATAAATGGTGATAATTTTTGTTTTCAAAAGATATTAGGCCTTAAAAGCTTCACTATTTTTACAAATCAGTATTTTTTTTTTAATCAGTGATAATTTTTACAAGTTTTCTAACGTTATCCCTTAGCTAAAACGTCAGTCCGGTAATTACACTATTTTCAACGACTCATGATAACTAGAAATGTCAATATATATATATATATATATATATATATATATATATATATACATACATACATATATATATCTTCACTCTAGACAGGCATTTCGCTATTTCGCTACCAAATCATTCTTCCCTACCACTCCACAGAAAAAAAAGGCAAAAATAGTATCTTTATCCCGTGAGTACCACCCACTCCTCTCTGACCTCACAAGTGCAGCTGATGGGACGTTCTATTTCGTTCTTAACACTACAGAACGCGGTGGCCCTTCCCGTCCGCCCCAAATAACATAAGAGTGCAAAAATCTTCCTTCCCTTGACTGGTCTGCCAAGGTAATGGGCCGTAAAGTTGGGAGTAAGCTATTGAGATAAATGGCTTTTAATTGGATTATACAGCTGGTGGGAGAGCGTAATTATATGTATTAAGCATCTTGATATGAAGGAAGGCAGGATAAATAACAAGGGTGTCATGTTACCGGATGGCAAATGGGGAGGATCATGTTAAGCAATTCGAGCAAGAGAATCCTGAAGGTTAGGGGCGTCAGATCCCCTCCCTTCTCTTGGGGCTCCATTTTGTTTTCCATTAAATTATCGTCGTGATGGATAAAGATTTAATGGATACTTTAATAAATTTTGCTTAGGAAATGGTTATTTGGCCAACATTCAAGTAGAAATTACTAAGTATTTTTTTTTCTGAATATAGGCTATTTTAGTTTCTGAATAAGGGGCAGAAGTAAAAGTAAATGAAATTGCAGACAGGTGTTTCTGGGCTACGAGGAACACATTTTTTCAATGCAAACGAAGAATGATCATAGAGATAAAAGCATCCGACACTATGAAAACACATTCAGAGCTAATTCAGAACTGATCGAACTTGAATTCAGAACTAGTTGTTCAAAGTCTGTATGTAGGTCAGTCACACGAAAACAAGCAAGAAATTTATAGGAATATACAGTCACAAACGCAGTGTTGACGTGTTACATGCGCACAAAACCAGAAACTGACGGCTGTGAAACAGATCACAAACATGATTTTACACATTACTTTTTTAAACTAGTATGTTTGGGGCCATCACGAAACGTTTTTCTATATCTTTCTTATAATTCTGATCCATCCTCATGCTTGAAGAGGAAGCAGTATTCCCAACAAAAACAAAACTACACACGCTAAAACTTGACGACCATCCCAATTCCTGACTTATCTCAAAAGCAAAACAAAGAATGAAAATTGAAAATTATTTTAAAATCCTTGCTTAAAATAATTACAAACATTTATTTACAAGATGGCAACAATTAAAAAGTTGAAGTAATCGCGATTTTCTTGTCATTTTCCAAAAATTAAAATCACTCGAAATACGCAGACGGCAGTCTATTACGACTTAATTTTTTTATTTTTGCATTTATAAAGCTATTTTTATTCACACACGAAAAAAAAATAATAATTTGAACTTTGACATCTTGAATTCAAATTATGTTTTTCGCAATCACGAGTGTGTGTGTGTGTGTGTGTGTATAAAGGTAGGCGTGTATGTGTATGTGTGTATTGTGCGTGGGGGGTATGTTTGTTTGTGTGTGTGGGAGCTATGTGTATGTGTGTGTAGGCATATATGTTTGTGTGAGTAGTTGTGTGCAGTTGTATGTAGGCATGTGTGTTTGTCTGTGTGTGGGTATTTGTGTGTTTGTGGGGGGGGATGTGTATGTGTTTGTGTGTGTGTATGTGTAGGCGTCTGTATGTAAGCGTGTGTAGGTATGTGTGCGTGTGTGTGTAGGTGCGTGTATGTATGCGTGTAAGTGTAGGATATTGACGCAACATGGAGACTGTTTTTTCTAGAAGAGCAGCATCGTGAGGCGACCGGTCGACGGTGGTGCTGCAGAGGGTGTTGGCGGGAAAATAAAATCATGAGAATTCAAAACCGTCAAATGAGAACAAAGAGCAAACGTGATTGCTCAAAAAAAAATCAGCCCCTTCATAGAGCGATTGGCGCAAAAATTTAACCAACGCCTGTTTAGATATGGATTTACAATATTCCAAATTTCATTCAGAGAGTAGCATTACTTCTTGAGATATGGCACAAACAATGGGAAAAAATAACGTGCGATTGCGGGACCCCCTTTTTAGCTATTGACGCCAAAATTGAATCAGATGTTATACCTTCTACGGGCTACTTGTCGATAAATTTTTGTTTGATTCCGTTCATTATTTCTTGAGATACAGCAGTCACAATAGACGAAAAAAACGTTCTATGGCTCAACCCCCGTTTGAGCTATTGACACCAATATTGAATCAGCACCTGTACCTGTTAAGGGCAACAAATGGACCAAGTTTTGTTTGACTCTGCCAGTTGATTCTTGGGGAATAGCAGGCATGCATAACTCAAGAAACGTCCCATTGCTCCACCCCTTTGGAGGAATTCGCGCTAAAAACCAATGGACACAAGTTCACATAGGGGCACATATGTGTACCAAATTTCGTTCGATTTCATGCGGTAGTTTTTGCTGTAGAGCAGCCACAAAAACTGGTCACACACATACGGACACACAGACACACACAGACGGACAGACAGACATTTTCCAAAAATGGTTGAAATGGACTCAGGACACTTCAAAACGTTCGAATCTGTTAAAATTTAAAATTCAAAACTATTCACGAATCGAATACTTTCTTCTATATATTAGATATAGAAGAAAGTAAAAAGGTTTAAAGCAGATGTTTAAACTTGCGGCCTGTAGCTCTTATATATGAGTCGCAAGAACAGCAACGAAAGTTTGTCACCAGGCTCCTCATTGCGACAGAATTTCGATCGTTGCCAAACCTAGTTATCTAAATAAATAAAAATTCATTTGAAAACGATTTTCGTTTATAGTTTGCATTAAAAATGAAATGAAGTTAATGCTCGCATACATATTAAAGAAGTCACAAATAAATGATGTAGGGGAAATGAATAAATCAAATAAGTCATCATATAATGTTAAATGATGAAATCTTTACAAAATTTAAAAGTGTCCATAATTGAGTCCATTTGCGTATACATAAACGTTACTTTACTAGAGAATTCGTCCTATGTTCGGAGTCGAATAAACACTAACATCAATGTATCTCAACAATTGTAAATGTCGGATTAAAGGTGGTGAAGAAGAAATAACATAAAAATTGCTTAGAAGAGGCAACTAGGAATATATCTGGGAGTAATCTAATCCGCATCTTGACTCAACCCCCAAGTACTCGCGCAGGAGAAAATCTTATTAGGGGTAGAGTACGTGTCAGCGAAACTGGTAATAAAATCTCCCAATCCACAGTGCGTGTGGTTTTCTTCGAAGTCGCTATTTTTAGCTCTTCGTAGGAGTGAATATGCTTGATGTATAGAACTGAACCTGTATCATTTTTTATGGCCTTTCATATTAATAGGGGAATTTTAGTCTTAGTCATAGAGGAATTTTTATGTTAGTAATAAGAAGGTAGATTGCTAATTGATTAGTTGTGAAAATAATTCCGGTATTTGAAATAATTCTACTTAGTGTTTCGGGGATAATCCTACGTTTAATACTGGTGAGCTTTCCAGCAGCGTTGTTCTTTTATTTTTCTCAATGACAATAATGTCTTAACAAAGCAGGAAAATTTAGGTAGTCATGATGACTCTGGGAAAAAAAAGTTAACCCCACAAAATAACAGGTTGCATTTCTTTTTTTGAACATTCAAACCAATTGCGCTATTAAAAATAAAAATTTTCTAATGTCAAACTTCAAAACATAAACATTACTCTGGTTTTTGCAACTATCTGCTTTCTGATTAATAGTTACATACATGGTTAAGTGCTAGGCATCACATCACATCGCACCCGAGGGTCCCCTGTTCCTATCGCAGTACTGACTTGCCCAGATAAGGGACCCTCGGGAAGTTGCAACCTTTTTATTTAATTCTAAAGAACAGAATAGAGAATTTAGAAAACAGTAACAAAATGCGGAATACAAATAACATAATACAGAATACAAATAACAGAATACAGAATTTTGAACATTTTAAAATTTTAACATAAAATACAATAAATATAACATAAATAACAAGTTGTGAATACACTATGAAATGAATACCAAGAAAAAGGGCCTACGTGGTACTTTGAACAGAAATCCTTCTAAAGACAATATTTTGAAAATTTCATTCATTCTCTGCGTGCTGTGTGGGTGAGTGATTGCTTGTCTAATTCTTTGCTTTTTTGAGAAATTTGTGGGACATCGTAAATGCAGGCGATCTGTCAGTGTAGAATCGAATAAATAATGATATGCATCACCCACCCCACCACACACGCAGAGTGGTGATTCTATGAGACCAAAACGATGGAGATATTGAGGGAATGGTCCATAACCTGTTAGAAAGACGGTATGGCAGCGATGTGAGACAGGCGGAGAGAACTTGATTGTGGGGAATACGTCGTAAAACCCTCTGCCCGTGTCCGCGTGATCCCACCTGTACTGCTAGTCCGCCTTCAATTGGGTAAAAATCAAGTATTTAAGATAAGATTTAGGAAATGGCAACGTCAGATCAGCTTGTAAATCTGTGGAATCGGCAGCCGTTCTAGCTAGGCGGTCTGCCTCTTCGTTCCCCATGTTGCTGAGTGGCCTTTAACCCAGTGTATAGTGAAATTTAGTGGGTGGGTCAAAATTTGTTTTTGAATGATTTGCACTAGGTTATTGCGGTGAAATTTTTTTTAATTGCTAAAATTGATGATAAGCTATCACAAAATATTTGAAATCGATTAGTAGGTTTGGAATGAGCGTATGATATTGAATTAAGGAGCGCGGAGTTCTGCTTGGAAAACTGAGTTGCCCTCCCCGAGTCTAGTCATTGAGCTATTTATTATTGTGCTGCCAGAGTATACCACGTAGGCCAAACCGAAACCAATGGAAGTTTTTGACCCATCAGTAGAAAGTCTTTTGCATATTATATTGCTAGGATGAATTTCTTTCGGGTGGAGGAATTCAAAATTGCTTAGCTGTTGGTCGAATGTGAGGAACCATTTATGTAGTTCTGTTTCGAAGAGGGAGGTTCGAATGGTTGGCCATCTAAAAAAATTTTTTGATTTTGTACAAAGATTTTGTATTGCCAAACTTTATTACGTATTGTAAGTTCCAAGGGAGGGAGACCCGTTAGTGATATTTTTGTTTAACTTAAACATTCATAGCAATGTCAAAAACAGTTGAAAATAAGTTCTTGGCTTTCGATATTTACTTTTGTGCACAAAAAATTAATATACTTATTACTCACTATTGCATTGCACAGTGAGCCTGCAATTAAGCAGTTTTAACTATGGTCAAATTTAAACATAATTTAAGAAATAAACAGTATTCGCAGATTGAATTTTCTATTTAATCAATTTAGCTTTACTTGCAAAAGAACTAATGTTTCACGGCACGCAACTCGTATAGTGACAGATACATATATCGTTCCCTCAGAGAAATAGTAGTACGTCTAATTCCAGGAATAGTAGTAAGACACTGTTGCTTTGAGCGACGATAGTGCTGCTTCAGCATGTCAGTTGTAAAAACTCATAAAATTTTACTCGTCCCAAAAGCATTTAATTCTCACATCATATGCTTTCTCTGCTAGACATGTGAAAAAAGTCATATTCATAGCTTCACTGCCAAGTTAAGTACAAAAGTCGTATTTGTAGATAAGTTCAAAATGAAAAATGGTGCTATTTAAAGTTTGATGCCTTCATGTAATTGAATCAGATGCAACTTTTTCAGTTTAAAAAAAAAAAAAAAAAAAAAAAAACCCATTGTCAAATAACCATAAAATATAGCATTTGGGTAAAATATGTGACAAAGAACCACATTGTGACCGTTACTCAATTTCGATCAAAAGTGCAGCTACGACTTTTGGGCTTAAAACGGCAGTATAGGCATAGTAATTCTAATAGTTAAACAGGTATACGGTTAACAGTAATGTGTCGCAAACGCGAGTCCAAGATTTTCTCTCACCGATAAAATGAATTGTCCGCGTCAACACTTCCATTCTCGCTCCTCACTAACTTTGAACTTACTTTTATCAATTTTTGTTTTTGACAATGATTATAAAACTTGCAAATTTTCTACACACAATTATCCACTAATTTATTGCTTGCTTACGTCAGCCTTGAACTAAACTTGTTAACTTTATCATAAGTATACTTCATAATTGAAATTATTAATTTTTGTTTGCGAAAATGAAATATTATTGTGTCGGTGAAAAGAAACCAGTGGCGCAACTTTCTGCCGCCCAGGGCGGTTCTTCAATTTGCTACCCTTTAGTTGGGAAAGAGTTAAAACGTAATTAAGGTAAAAATAAGAACTTAATTAAGAAAAAAATAACTAATGTACACTGGTGTGCAAAAATTAAGAACGAAGTCGAAAAATTAGCATATCAGCTGAACGAAGAGGCAGAGCGGACAGAAAGACCAATCAGGAGATTAAGTAAGGTGATGTACGGTAGCACATGCGCAGATATGCAGGCAGACGTAATGGGGGAGTGTCTGAGTAGTATAAAGCATGTTGTCGGTGTAAGATCAGTATTTCTGGCAAAGAGATTGCACGCCGTATAGCAGTTAAAATCACACCGAGTTGCTGCATCAGCGAGAAATGGCGAATAATCAATCTGTTAGACGACATCTGGATGCTTTTACCCGAGATCGAATCATTGGGAAATTGGAGGAAGGCCGCAGTGTAACAAGTGTGGCTGCAGAGTTCGGAATTGCTCACAGCATCGTTTCCCGACTTTTGAGACAATTTTAAACTACAGGAACAGCTATCCGGGTGTTCAGTAGTGGTCGTCCACGAGGAATCACACCCGCAGATGACCGGTATATTGTCTTACAGGCCAGAAGAAACAGGCGACAGACAGCGGGAGAAATCGCTAGACACTCGACACAGGCGATTGGACGACCGATATCGCGTTTTACCGTGGCCAGAAGACTGCACGGTAGTGGTCTGTTTGCACGACGCCCTATACGTGGTCTGTTTGCACGACGCCCTATACGGTGTGTACCTCTAACGCCTGCCCATCGGAGAAGGCGTTCTCTGTGGTGCCGGGAACACCGGAATTGGAGAGACAATGAATGGGGACGAGTACTCTTTACAGATGAGAGCATATTCAGTCTGAGTAGCGATTCTCATCGCATACTCATCTGGAGAGAGCGGGGAAGCCGCAATCATCCCTCGAACATCATTGAAAGGGACAGGTATGGTGGTCGCGGTGTTCTCGTTTGGGGAGGCATCATGCTTGGTAGTCGTATAGACCTTCACATCTTCGACGCAGGTTCAGTCAACGGGACCCGTTATTGTAACGAGATTCTTCTTCCATATGCGCGTCTTTTTTGAGGCGCTATGGGTCCGCAGTTCCTTTTCATGGACGACAATGCACCATGTCATCGAACAGTAGCTGCCGAACAGCTCTTAGAGAGTGAGAATATTGAACGTATGGATTGGCCGGCACGATCTCCGGATCTCAATCCCATCGAGCATGTATGGGATTTTCTAGGCAGACGCTTGGCAGCTCGTACCTTACCACCAGTAACGATTCGTTAGCTTCGATTGGAGCTGCAAGACGAATGGGCAGCAATGCCTCAACAACTCATTGACACCCTCATTCTCAGCATGGGCAGACGCTGTGAAACCTGCCTAGCAGTCGGGGGAGATCATATCCCCTACTAAAGACCGGATTTTTTGCTGGACACCCATCACAGGGATGTTTCGGCTTTCAGTCGCATTGCGCTCCATGCTAGTTTTTCAATAAAGCTTCTTTTTATCCCTCTGATTTCTCTTTTAGTAAGTGTTTCTTACATTACACATGTCCTTACGTATTGGGGATCTTACGGTATTAAATGTGATGATTTGGAAAGCTTTTTTACAAAGTTATATTGAAAAAACCGTCTCGTCCTTAATTTTTGCACACCAGTGTATTTCCACATTATTCTTACCAAAGAAAAAAAAGTTCTAGGCCCTACCGAAAATTTCCAAAAGTAAATTCAAAACTTACAGTTTTAAGTAATTTTTAGTAAATCTCATAGAAAAGAAGTATGAGGCTCCCTCCAGATATTTTATTCAAAATTAAAGTCAATTTTAAGCTTCTTTGGTGACCTTAGGAGGTTGGGGTTTCTCAAGGAAACTTCCCGAAATCGAAGTGTTAGAAACACAATTTTAGGCTATCTTTGAGGTTGTACTATCCGGAAAGTTTTTCGACTAAACTGGGGAAAAGCACAATTGTATGCTGTTTTTAGAGTTGTAAGAGCTGCCCCTAACGATAACAAAGACTGAATTTTCCACTCGAAAATTTTTCAAAATTGAAATCAATTTCAGGTTATGTTTGATCACATTTACAGAACAGTGAACATTTGGAGGATCTCTTTGGAACTTTTTCGGTACCGAAGTTTCAAATGCGCAATTTTAGGCTATCTGTGATCGAGTTAGGGTGCGCTCAAATGTCCTCGAAATGTTTGGAGGTCAGATGGCTGTCCCCATCTTACCAGAAAACTTTTTGAAAATGAAATTCTGAAAACGCGACCTTATACCATGTTTGATAACGTTATGAGAAAAAAAAAGTCTAATTGCGGTTTCCAGCCCGAAATCTTTCTCGAAACTGATGTCCATTTTAGACTCTTCATCATAGAGCAAAAAGGACTTCGCAGGCTTCCCTCAGAAATTCCTAAAAAGAAATTTTAGAGCCGCCATCTGTGATGAAGACTTTGCATTGGACCTTTTTGGAAATTTTAAGTTTAAGAACCCCCCCCCCCCCAAGTTTAAGTTATATTTGGAGACGTTGGATGAGATTGGGTTTTTAGAGATCTCCCTCAGAAAATGCTCGACTAGTCCCAAACACACATTTTAGGCTATCTTTGATCACGTTGCAGGAAGGGTTGACCTTCTAGAAAAAAAAAAAGAGGTTCGGATGCGCTTTCCGGAAAATTTTTGACATTGATTGAGGCTCTAAAATCGCAATTTTATACTGTCTTCGGATTTTATTTGAGAAAAAATTTGTAGTTCTTCCACCCAAAAACACAAATTAAATCTATCTTTGGCGACGTTAGGCATCAAAGGGGAGGGAGGGGGTTGTTTGAAATTGATGTCCCAAAAAACGTTGAATACGATGAATTTTTGCACAACAAAGATGTGAAATTACCGCCCCTGACCAAAGTTTTACCCCTACTAAAAATTTCTCACCGCATCTGAAGTCGTTTTAATTTAATACAAGGGGAATATTATAAACGTGGGAGATTTATGCTTCACTTTACGTAACTGAATCTCTTTTATTCCTCGTGACAGATAAATCTGTAGATATTTTATTCTTAGTTAAAACACAAATTTCTTTTTTTTATAAGCTTCGTACACTCTATAACAGAAAAATCGGCGCACCAAGAAGCAATCATTCGATTGCTTCGAAATTTTGCATGCATGAGTTTTTTGACCAGATATGCAAATGAATGAAATTTGGTGTCCAACGAATGAATAGTTTGATAACCAGCGCATTGGAACTGCGCATCTAGCATATGTATATCAGGAGCAGTTCTTCAACGGTTGTTAAAACTTTCGGTTTGATTGTGATTCAGATTACCTTTCAACAACTTTAAAAATGTCTCGCCGCAGGATGCGTGCTCATTACGAGCAACTGTCAGTGCTTGAGAGAGGTCGTATCATTGGATTGAAAGAGGCCGGTTGAACAAATCGGAAAATCACTCTTCATTTGGGTCGAAGTGATGCGGAGATTCGAAGATGCTGGCAAGGATGGCGGAAAATGGCAAAGTTCAGGCATTAGGACGGTAGCGGTCGACCTAGGGCCACAACAGATCGTGAGGACAGAGAGATTGCCCGACCAGCTATCATAGCGCCTTCTTCATCTCTATCAACCATCAGACATTCAACTCAAACACCAGTGTGCAATGTGCAGACGGTCGAGACAGCGAAATCTACGCTCGAGCCGACCGCTGCGTCACCTGCCTCTGATGCCTGCACACTGCCGAGCGAGATTACAGTGGTGTATGGCTGGATCAGGTTGAAATGATGCCCAAAGGGGGACTTTTAGTCTTTAGCGACGAATCCCGCTTCCAACTGTGTGCTGACGATGAAGAGGTTCTTTGGAGACACCTAAGCCAAAGGCGGGATCCTGCTTTCATTATTGCATGCAACACTGGCCCTCAAGAAGACATTATGGGCTGGGGCGCCATTTCCTTCGATAACCGGTCCCCTTTGGTCGTAATTAGAGGTACACTTATTGCACAACGGTACGTCGATGACATCCAAAGGCCTGTTTTGCTGCCGTTTCTTTTGCAGTACCCTCGATTAGTTTTCAGCAGAAAAATGGTGCTATGAATTATTTGTAAGATTGTCAAACGCTTTCTCGGCCTGCCAGCTCGCCAGATCTCACTCCTACTGAGCATGTCTGGGATATGATGGGAAGGCGATTGCATCTGGCGCGGAATGTTGATGAGTTAATTGGAGCAAATTTGGTAGGAAATACCGCAGGACACCATCCGAGACTTGATCAGTTTAAGCCACGCTCTGCTTTAGCTTGTATCCATGCTTGAGGCGGATCAACACCTTATTGAACTTGTTGCTGTAACTCCGACACGAATTATTCAATTGTTCTGAGATTTTAATCATTTACTATTTTGTACACTGTCTTCCTGTCCACGATTTTTCGTCTCAATCGGACTACTCCTTCTTGGTGCGTCGATTTTTTGCTATAGAGTGTATTTACCGTATCAGGTGCAAATATGGCATGTCAATTATTAGACAAAAAATTGCCATGCTTTTTGGCTAATATTTTCGAAACAATTTTCAGGGTAAATTTTTTTTTTTAATTTATTTTTTATTATTATTAATGAGCTGTGTGGCAGTATTTTTGTTTTTTTATTTCTTTCGGTGCTGAAACATTAGTTATCAGTAAAAAAAAGAGCTCGTATAGTTGTACTTCATAAATTCCTTTTTAGCTTAATTTCCTCGTAAAAGTCAGAAAAAGAAGAAAAAAGCATGAAAGAAGGCTTAATGCATCTTAAAAATATCACGAAAAACAAAAAAAAAAATCCAAAATAAATAAAATAATTAAATAAATATCGAAAATTTAAAAATTGGAAAGTATGGTATTGAGATGGGAAAGAATGTCTGTCGGTCTGTCTGTCCGTCTGTCTGCCCCCCCCCCTAATAACTTTTGAGTGAATAGTCCGATTCGAACATTTTTTTTCTGCGAGGACACCTCATTCCAATATTTCATTTTTTGATTTGAACTATTTTTTGTTCAATTTTGAACAGTTCAAAAAAAAAAAAAAAAAAAAGAAACATAACATTAGTGCCTGCGGGGAAATTCAAGGCAATTCCGAACTGTGAGGCGAATTTGCTTCAAACAAACTTTATAGGAAAAAGCTTTTGATGAAAAACCTGGATGTAAAATATCTTTTTCATTTGAAGAATTTTCCGTTCAATTTTGAACAGTTCAAATCCCGTAACATTAGCGCCTACGGGGAAACTGAAAGTCAACGTAGATTCCGTACTTGAAGGATTCTTCCGGATTTACTTCAAACAAATTTTGTTGGAAATAGCTCTTGACGCCAAACTCCAGACTCCAACTCCTAGAATTTAGGGGCACCTGACTCCGACTCCTGTGCCGGACAGTTAATCGGACTCCGATTCCCCGATTTCAACTCTGATTTCGTTGCTTTGGCAAAAATTTATACACGGAGGACGAATGACTGACTCCAATTCTTGGATATTCGACTCCGACTCCTTTATCTCAAAATGAGATTGACTCCGACTCCGACTCTACAGCTATGGTTTTCACTGTGAAATAATTGTTGTTGATATGACTTTTTTTTATTTTCACACTAAAGTTTTAATTTAGGTATTCAGTTTTCGGCGGATAAACTCGAAGTCATTTATGTTTCTACATAAAGATATGCGCAGACGATTGTTTTTTTTTTTTTTTTTTTTTGGCAATGAAAATATTTCTCTAGATGACATTTTATTGCTTTTATTTATTTTGGTAAGTGCATTAATTCATTAAAAAATTATTTTTGGCAGTAGGGGAAAAAGAAACATTTTTTTTTTGATATGATGTATATTTTAATGAGCTTATCTATTTTAATTATTATTCTTTCGTTTTAAAAGCTGTTAAATTTTTTTAATGGAAAAAAGTGTATTAGCTGTTTTGTTTAAAAGGTGCTGCTATTTTATTTGTTCGTTTTTTTTTACGCATCTAATTTTTTAGATGAGTGAGGAATATTTTATTCCTAGACATCAGCTTAAAATATTTAGAAAATATGTTTGAAACAATTTGTAATTTTAGCTATTTTTGAGAATAATGATCAGGTACTAGAAAGTGGTATGGGTATAAGGGAAAGTAGGCTCGTTTAGTTCTAAGCGGAACTTCTTGTTATTTAATATGCGAGTAAAATTTCAACTTGCAATGGAATTTTACTAGCGTTGTATTAAATTTAAAAAATTTTTTGGATGGCATTTTCACAAAAAAGGGTTTTATTTAAATAAGAGAGTAGGATATTTGGAGAAAAATGACCAGTAGTCAGAGCCTTTATTTTAAAATGTGACAAACATTGTGAAATAAAAATTAACAACGTTTCATTGCACAAAACTTGCAGATTGCGGCATATACGCGTTTCAGCATTCAGGCATCTTACTTGCCTGCAATACTAGCAAAGCTACGGAATCCAGGGACTTCCATTTTGTTTCATTTTGAGATGTCAACCTGGACGAGCCGCAATCGAACTGAAAGCGATACACTCAATAAATATGCTCAGATAATCTTTATACTGAAAACTAAAACTATTTTTCACAGCACTGAGAAGTGTGCATTAGTGCAACTTGTAGCAATTCAGGAAACTTTTTGATTAAGAAATACTTTTTTTTTTCTTTTATTTTCTTATTAATTCATTATTTTATTTACTCATTTATTTTTTTCTTAGTTTAATTAATTAATTGGTACATTTAATGGTTTTTAATTATTGATTTATCCATTCATTTGGTCACAAATATTTTTAATAATGAACTAGAACATATTTCATTAACTTTTTTATTTTTCACTTTGCCCGAAACAGAAAATGCGATCATTTTCCCATTTTTAAGGCAAAAATTTACTCCCAAAAATTAAAAGTGTTGTTTCAATGCAAGTTTATTGCGAAACACTTTGCTCATTTTTAAAGTACTGCATTTTTGAAAATAAATATTCAATTTGATCATTCTGAAATTATCGTAACTATTTCACTTTGCCCACATTCCCACACTTTCCTGGAAAAAAAATAAATAAAATAATAAATTACATTTAAAAAAAATGCTATTACAGGACATAGCATACTCAAAAATCTACCTCTACTTGTTCCAAGTATGCATTTTCAAGTTGATAAATCGGAATAACGGCTTAATCTAGTTGCAGTCATAAAATATTTTTATCCGCAGTTAGTCACATTATGCAACGAAATTAATTGTTTTTCGTAATGATATGGTACATGAAAATACCAACTTTCATTTACACAATTTACGCATAGTTTTTGCTAAAGCAAAAATTAATGGGATTGTTACTAGAAAACCAAATAGCATGAATAGCACCGGGGGCAGGTGAAATACAGTAACTGTAATTTTTTTTTTAATTTTTAACTACAAAAAAGTTTTTTTTTTCATTTTTATCATCTATTGTACTTTAGTTTTATTGCAAAAACTTGCTTAGGGGAGACTGGGGATACTTGATACCCATTTTAGTTTTCAATTTTTATCTCTGCTGCAAATTATCAGTTTTTTTTTTTTTTTTTTTTAAGTACGTGAACAAATCCTCCATCTGACAGTATTTTTTTTTAGTTAAAACAGATAGTTCTGATTAAATATTTTTTCTTTCAATAATTTTATAAAGGTATCGTGTATCCCCACATCGATTGATGCATGATCCCTTCATGAAGGATACTTGATCCCACTGAGAAAATACATAGAATTTTCATTAGATCAGCAATTTATGGATTTCAGTTTTCAACATAAGGTTTGTAAAAAATAACACTATTTCTAATTTTCTTTATTAGATTATAATAATGGGAACACAAAATACCATTGTTTTAAATTCCATTAGGGCATTTATAAAAAAAAAAAAGTTACACAACTTCAATGAACTTATGATGCTTTTGATCAGTTACTTATTCTACAATATATTTTTGAACAATATATTTTATAAAAAAAAACTAACATTTTTTTATAAGTAGTGTAATGAAGCTAAAATTACAAGAAATGAAAATAAATGGATGACAAGCACAAAAATCAACTTATTTGCTTCTTGTCTTAAAATAATGAAATTAAGAGTTTTATCAACTGAATTAATTTTAAAAAAGAGGGAAGGAAAATGTAAGTATCAGTGTACTTATAAAAAAGAAAAGAAAGCCTAGCATATGTTTTCAAAACCTGAAAAGTCAAATGCAAACAATTCGTTTGTTGTAATTCTTAAAGTTCGGCTCGACCCTAATAGATGTGTGATGCTTAACACATTTTGTCAATTTTTCAGGGAAAATAGCTTGATTAAGCATATTACCTTTTCACTTTAGAAAACTAATTTCAAACTCTAGAAATCCAACTTTGCATTCTATCCGCTACTGGGTCTACATAATGGGAAACTCACTTTTTTTTTTTTGTAAATCTAACTATATGAAAATAATTTTTTCCCCTTCAAACAAAGATTTGACATCTATTTTAATTTGTTCAAGCTCATTTGACTGATTAGTCGAGTTAGTTTATGTTTAGATCTTTGAGGTGTTATGTGGGTTACAAGTGCGAACTGATATTTTAATTTTTTAGCATATGTACTGCAGTGATTGTTTAAATCTATCACTCATACTACGATAAATTTTATTATGTTAATATAGATTTGAATGTTTAAAGTTAATGCGAACTAAGTAAACAACAGTTGTATTGTTTTCATTGTGTTTATATTGTCATATTGATACTTCATCCCTGGGATCATGTATCCCTCAAAACGAAGGGATCAAGTATTCCTAATATGCGATTTTTACAAACATACTAGTTCTATTATTAACAATCAGTGGCAATTTACTAAAAATATGTCACAATTATTAAAGACTGTCTATACTTGAACATTACACTTCGTTTGTTTTTAAGTTGTATCTAAGGGATAATATAAACTTCAGAATGCTTTCCTAAAAAAAGTTGACCTTGACACATTCAACCATTTCTTGAGCTAAAACGAAATGGCTGGTAAAAAAATGTTGCCGCAGTTTTTATGTACAAGTATAACTTTTATATAATTGTCAGGTTTCAAATCTCTACTTTATGATTTTGGTACATTCTTGACTGTGGAATCAAGTAACCCCAGTCTTCCCTATTGGGTTCCACTAGGAAGAAAAGCACGAAAATACGGATAACCCCAACGTTTCTCTATTGTTTGTTTTAAATCCAAACGCGTGTCTTCCGTGTCTCCAGCAATTCTTCCTCTCCAGCGTTTCGCCATCCGAATGATTGACTGGTGAAATCAGGTGAGGCATCATCACACTTCTCTGATTTCCCTACAAAGTAGGTAGAGAAAAGCCGTAGGGATTATTTATCCCTATCACTGAGCTTAAAGAGAGAAAATATTCCTAAAAGTTTTAAGATCCCTTGACCCCTCCCTAGCCCCTTATCACCTCGTGGGTGTTCATTTGCACATGGATTGAATCGAGCTACGCATTTGAAAAATGGTGGTCAATTTCGTACGATCTCAACGCGGAGGGAAACTAGCTTTGTTCCAAGGATATTTATATTGCATCGCTTACAGAAAAAACGGAAAATTATACTGGAAAACTTG
Organism: Uloborus diversus; assembly: GCF_026930045.1. Lineage (NCBI taxonomy): Eukaryota > Metazoa > Arthropoda > Arachnida > Araneae > Uloboridae > Uloborus > Uloborus diversus. Next base: position 89,142,673 of record NC_072731.1, on the reverse strand, counting down.
CGGTGGCCATACAGTCCGATTTTTGATGCCATATTCCACATTTTGAAAGTTATTAAATTAGTAATATTAAGAGACAATAATATAGCCCAATTTTCCGGGAAAAACAACAACAAATCAGCTTTAGGGACCACGCCTCCTAACTTCTAAACTTATTTTGCTCCCCCCCCCCCACTTTTTTGGTGCAAAAGCCACCCTGCTTACATCTTCGGACATTTTCAGAAGACAGATTTTTATCACTTGTTGGATAGAGACTGAAGGCGAGCATCCAAAAAATTTTTAATATAACGAAGGACACACCTTCGTTAGATAACTAATTTCCTAGTTTGCAAGGTACACCGATCACGCAACATTTTTAAGGTTTTGGGGAATTCGCTTAAGTGGCGTACAGTGCATAAAAAATGACAAAACGTACATTTTCAAATTTAGCATTTTTATTAAATGCTAATGTATTATATTGAAACCAAGTCTTAAGGTATAAATTTTATAATGGCTGAAATTTCGACTAAATAGAACATACAAACGAAAACTGACTGCTAGAATATACAGCTAAAAAAAAACAACTTTATCAACTTTCTTTACTAAGAACAAAACGCATTTTATCAGGGAAAAAAACTGAGCTTTTCTATAGCAATAAAGTTTGTCTGATCAACAACGACCAAACAAAAGACAAAATAAATGGAATTATTGTATTTATTTTATTGTATGTTGTTTAGACTACGTTTTTTATTTATCGTTTGCCAAATTTAGCTTATGTTTAGTCTTAATGTTATTTTCTTACAATGCATTTAGGAAACAAAACAATTTTTGTGTTTTTATTTTTAGAAAACTGATGAGAAAATAAAATATTTAAAAGTTAGTGTTATAGGTGGCTTTAGAATTATTATCATACATTTTTAAACATTATTATACAAAAATGAAATTCTATCTTTTGAAATTCGTGTTATATTCAAACCGTGTAAATTAAAATTTTGTTCCGTGTAATATCGAAACCGTGTTGTAGAAGCACCGTGTGATAGAAGGGATGCCTGTATACAGCTACGCTTGTCTCCGCGCAATGAGATTAGGGGCCATTCATTAATTGTATAAGGGTCCCGAGGGGGAGGAGGTGTTGGAAAAATCTCTACATACCCTTACTTAGGGGGAGAGAGGGGTCAAACCCATTATTATCTAATATTTTCCAAGTCGATATTTTATATTAGAAATCCCGCGGTCAAGTGGTTTGGCAGGGATCATATTTCATTTGCTTCTACAAGATTAAAAACGTATTAAGATGAGATGTTTTTTACTTGTTTTTCAAATAATAGTGTAAAATATAATAAAAGAATCGCACTGTGTATGGTATTCCTTATTTTTAATTAGTATCGCATCATATTCAAAAAAGAATTTGTCGAAAAACATTCAATCACGATTTCTTTTAGTAAATATTTCTTTGCACAAAAATGTTTTTAAAAAATTTAATAATAGTGAATTTAATAACGTTTCCAGTGATGTAGGATTCGTTATTTTATTATTTTGAATAACCAAGTAGAATCTTACGTAAGCTGGGGGCGGGGTTGAAAATCTTACTTACAATTACATGGGGAGAGGGGGGGGGGGGTCAAAAATTGCAAAAATCATCTTTACTTAGTTACTGAATGGCCCTTTACTTTGACAATAATTATGAAAACTTATTAAATTTTCAGAAAATGTTTAAGGGGCCGATCCAAGTTTTATTTTCTGGGTCCCCATTTTGTTAAAAAAAAAGATATTTTTCCAAATTGTTTTTGAGAATGAAGTTACTGTGAATTGCCTGGTTATATATGGGCATGGCAAAATGATACTCATTCACAATATGAAGTATAAGAAGAGAATTGTTAATGTCCTAGTGATAGAATCACAAAAACCGGTTTTTGGAGGCCACCACTTTGTCACACTGGATCACTATGTGGCAAAGGGTGACCCTAAATCTTGAATTTTAATTCGTGATGCAAATTTTTGTGAATGAGCCGCTTTTACGATGTGGAATTTTGTGAAGCTGCTGCTTTTACAACACAGATTTTTGTGAAGGGGCCGCAAAGCGGACCCAATTCCAGTCGGGGATCGACCCTTTTTTGGTGAGCGCAGGGCCGCATAGAGCCGATGCGGACCCCTTATCATTTCGGTCGCCAGGTTTCCCTCTTCTCATACAATTTGTACATTTATATGTCTCAGATTCCAAGTTGGGCCCTTATTTCCCGATTAGGCTGACATGGACTCTGGGCGAGCACCAATGTTGTTCGCTAATTTTGTGTTTCTCCCAATTAATAATGTTGAAAATAGAGCAATTATAATTAAAAAAACATGCTGTTATCATTGTGGTACTCTACTCACTGACATTTTTGCTGTTGGTTATGATATAGCACTGGAGACTCTGGAGAAATACAGCGGTTTTTTGCAGAAATTTAAGAGAATTTGAATTCACAGTTTTAAATTATATCAAGATCTTGGATGAGGTTATACTCTACTGTAAAGTATTGTTTTTGAATTCAATGAAATCCATCAACTTAAAACAGCAAAACATGCAACAAAAAATCAAATAACTTCAATTGTTTAATGGCGTTTTTTACAATAACAACAAACAATATCAACAATCCTGATTATTACATTACGAAATCAAATGAAACTAATGTAAAAATTTGAGCATCAAAATATCATAATTGAAGTAACATTGGACAAGAACTATTCTTACCTACCTGTCACAATCCAAAAATGTGTAGCCTATAGAAGAAAAATGTCAGCAATAGAATATGTTAGATTTTAAAGTATACTAGCACTCTTTTGCTGCCCATTTTGTTATCGATGTCTCCATAACAAAGTTCGTTTGATGCAGTAAGGTATTATACAGAATAACCTTATATTCAAAAGAACAATGCAGAAACGACAACAAAAAAGGCTTGTAATTTTTTTTTTTTTTTGAAAAGCCTTTCTTTGATTCTGACGCCCTATTATGACCACAGAATACTTAAGGCGAATTCGTTTGACTTTTTACATGCTTTTTCTTAAGACTATGGATCGAACAAATGTCAGGTATGGAAGCTTCTACATTTTACGCTACATGATCTTCATCCCCCATTCCCATATTCAAGTGCCAAAGAAAAGCGCGGCACAGTGAAATCTTTATCCCAAACCAAAAATATAGCATGAAAACAACAAAAACATATTTTTAATCCTGAATTTTAACGGCGAACTTTTTCCAGTACTTAGCATTGATATTCAAAATGTTAACTCACGCGGATCACGTGGTTTCCCCTAATCTCGAAACCAAATCGTGAATAGACCCCTTTTTCCCTAAAATTTTGCCTGCCGTTAAGAAAAATCCCTACGATTCAGTAACGGTTCATTGATTTGCAATGTTTCCCTCTCTCCTGCAGAGCAGACACGCCTTCTTCTTTGTGAGCGCCCTGGATGGCGAATATGCGGAGAGGGCGACTTTAGGGTAGAATCGTGTCTTCAATTATCTCGAAATCTCATTTCTTTTGCTGTTTATCTCCATTTCAAAATGTTTCATTGACTGCGTTCAACATATTCTCCTCTCTTGGAAAAAGTCATTTAATTATGTAAAAAGCATGTGCATCGGTGTTTCTAGTACTTTCTACATATAAGCAGTTTAGCTGTATATTTTTTTGCTTTTTAACATGTAATTTTCTTAAAATTAATAAAACTTACGTGTCTTTAAAGAAAGAGAAGCAAAACATATCTCTTCAATCTGCAAAAATCTTTAAAAACAATTTCTTCTCATAGAATAATAAACCAAATGAGCTTAAACTTCCTTCATAAAAATAAAAAATAAATAAATAAATAAAACCCCATTTATTTCAACATTAACTTGCAAGACGTGCAAATTTAAATACTCAAGAAAGGAGTGAAATAAATAATTCAATTTCAGCATCAATTAAGCTTGAATCCTTTCTTAAAGACTAGAAAAACCAACCTTACCTCACCGCATCAAGGTGATAACTTAGCACAGGCGACAGAAAGTAATAAAAAGGAATTGATGACAAAAATAGGAAGCCACACACATATTTTAGTCTAATCTTTATTAAATAAAAGAGCTCAAACGCCAAGTCATTAAGTACTTTTACTGCGAAGACTAAATGTATTTTCGGTGCAAAAGAGTGGCTTATCAGTTCATTCTTCTTTTTCCCCAACAAATCTTTTCCTTTCATGTAGAAGCTGAAAACTGTATGGTCAATTATCGTGCTCCCTGGGGAGTTGGTCGTAGGTTGGGGGTGAACGCCTCCCTCCCCTCAACTCTGCCAACCATTAGTGAAAACTTTCCGAGTGCTCCCAGAACAAATTATCCGGGAGGCAGTTTTTATTACATGCTTATTAGGCAAGCAAAGGCCGAAGCGCAATAGTTTAAGAACTCAATGCTGAAAAGTATAACGGTCTAATTTCGTTAGAGTGAAGATTTTTCTTTTTTGTTTTTCAAGGGATCGGATTGAAATTTCTGGAGAAAGCACTACGTCATTCAGTAGTAATTTAATCAGTTAATTGTTCAGCATTTGCAATGATTTCAGCTCGCTTTTATTTTTTTTAAAGTGCCAACGTTAATTTAATTTATAACGGTGTGTGCATTAAAATGTGTTCGCTCAATGTCGTTCTAGCCAATTACACCTAATGCAGATGTTGTGCCGTTGCAGAAATCAGTGATTTAAAAGCAATTAACAGCTGAAAGTTACTAAATCTGAAGACTTAGGTCTGAAAAACCTATTGTGACTTTCTGAATTGCATATGTGCTAATTGAAATATTAGATTCAAACCTTATCATTATTATTTTTATTTATTAACCATTTATGTTGAGAACTTACTATTCAATAAAGTGATGAAAATAGCATTAATAAAGCGCACGGATTGCAAATTACTGGCATCTTTGCTTTATTGCGTTATTTGATCAATTTATTTTTAACACAAAACTATTTTATTTCCAATGCAGCTTAATGCAGAAAATAACTTTCATTTAATTATCACAATGTTATTTTAAGTCACGAAGTGAAAGTAGCATTAATAACTATTTTAAACAAAGTTCATAACGATGCTATAATTATAAGAACGTGCTACAATTATTGAAGCATTATTTCTATGCACTTAATTTGATGCAAAATTCTTTGCTTTTAATCAACATGGTCCGCATTTCTGAAAAAAAAAATGTTAGAAAGGGATTTCCATTTCATTAAAATTTTTATTGGTATTTAATTGTTTTTTTTTTTGTTCCTTTATTTTAAATTTCAATCAAGCAGTCATTACTTTTTTATCAGGTATTCTTATTTACTTTACTTATGGTTCTTTGGAATGGCTGTAGAGAAACGATTTTTGCAAAACTCACCGTGGTCGTGTGTCCCGTAACTCTTCCGTCCCGAACTATAATTCAGTGTGTCGTATTTCATAACCTTCGTTTTGGTGGCTAATTATTGCATTACTTGAAATATCGCACTAATTTTCTAACGTGCAATGAACGATTTGTTTATAACTCTCTGCAATTTTCATCAATTTCTGTGATGCTGCCCACGTAAAATGTCATCTGTATGGCTGAAAGGAATAAAGAAAATGTGTTGACTATGGCTTATATAGGTCTTCTTAGGATAGGTTTGTTACAATTTAAACCCGAGAAGATCGGATTACAACAACTAATCCCATCATTTATATATATGCATAACTAAAGACAAATTTGCTTCAGGCAAACAATATCAGAACAAACTTATGACGCGAACGCTGTCTTGTATGCTGTGGCCATCAGAGAACCTTCTTTTATATTTTTCTTTCGATTGTTTGGTTCTTAAGTACAACGCCTTCCAAATATATTTTGGTGCCTAGGGCAAACATATTCTGGATCCTCGGATCCTCCCCCCAACCCAAAGAAAAATAAGTTGTTTATAAAAGTAGTTGATTTTTTTAAATTTTGGAAGCGCTCCATTTCTATGAATTAGTTCGGATTTCAAAGAAGTTTTTAATCATTTTTTAGAGATAGGGAGGGGAGAAAATTTTAAGTCAACCTGGGGTGGGGGGGGGGGGGTACCATAGAGTTACATTCGGCTCTGATTATTTAAAAGACAAGAAATTAACCTATCATTAAAATTTTTTAATCCATTAACCTATTGTAAGATTGTTTTTAAAAGAGTCACATCAAAAGCAAAATATTATGTAGTTAAAACTTATCATTAGGGGTTCTCTAATATCTGACCTTTCGGGGCGACCGATACGGGAACTACCCTTTCGGATGTCCCTGCTTACATATTATCGCAACTAATATGATTTGGATTCATCGCGGCAGTTAACGACACAAGTATTATAAATTTCATAATTTATTTTCTAAAAACAGTCGAAGAACATTTAATATTAAGCCAGATATCAATCTCATTTAAAACGTAGACACTCTTACTACATTTATAAGCAGCGGTTTTCATATTTAGATTTTTTACTACTAACAATTCAAAAAAGTTGAAGTTCTGAAACTTCCGTTGTTAAGCATACTTGGAATCTTAAAGCATTGCGATAATTTTTAACATCTATATCCTGAAAAATTACTCGAAATTCATGCTTAAACTCATTAGCATTTTATTTAAAAAAATAAAAATGTCATTAATCGTTTGTACTCATAACAGCTCCAGTAACTCATTTCCTTAATGCATCTCATAAAACGAACACTTTAAATTTCCCCATTTCAAGACGAAGTGTAAGGGAAGAACACAACTGGCAGGCATCATAAAGGAAAAGTACACTAAGTATGTGGACAAAATAAGTTTTAATTTCTTCAGCCACTAAGATCGCAAGAAGAAACTTGTTTCTAACGATGCTCGAGACTTCTATAAACACTTAGTAATATTTGAAAATTTTCAAGCCATTTAATTTCGATAAATCTCTTTTGAGGCGTATAACAGTTTTCTTTTCCGGCAAACTTTCTTCTTGTTCCCACTTATGGACCCAAACTAATTTCGCCAATTTGTCTTTGTTTACGACTTCTTCCCAGAGATAAACTGATCCGAGGAATCGTCTTTCTTCTTCATTTCTTTCCCTCTTGCTTTCAGCGTCCTCCAGGAAAACTCCCTTTTCAAACTCGTTCGTTCTATTTTTCCCACTTCGCTCTCGACATTATCCACAGTGGCTGCTTTACGACAATGGACCAAGAATGACATAAAGGCGCAAACACCGCTCTGTTAAATACAGACGAAGAAAAGGGCAGGGGAAAAAATCATTAAGGAAAAAGAAGACTCCTTTAAGGGCTTCGGTTAAATTTTGGAAACCTTCCAGATGGCATCAACGATTGTTGTAGAGAAGTCAAAAGGGGGCTAGCTATTGTATTTTAGAATGCTCTGAACTATTCATAATTTCGTAGAATTAAGTACGGAATGGGTAGAGTGCTTTGTAAACTTAGACGCTAAACAAAGTTTTTGAGCTTTTGTTCAATATAGATCTTCTCTTTACGAAGGACTTAATTGTGGTTTTCAGTAGCGATGGTCTAAGAAAGTTCACCTCAGTTCACTTTTTAGAGACAAGTATGTTTGCTTGGCTAGATGTCTTTGTTTTGAATTGTCCTGCACTGTGTCCTTCATTTTGACAGCGTTTAATTAATTTGCTGAACCATCAAGGATTTCGCTTGTTGTTATTATGAATTAAAGACCAGTTTTTAAATGGTAAGTAATACATATTTTATTTATTACTAAAAAATCGCCCATCAAGATATGACGGGTGAAAATTGCTTCTACATTGGAACAAAGCCATTTCCTGTTTGCTGGTATTTTGATAGCTGAAATTTTAATCCAAACTACAGTGGATTAGCCATAAACTCCAATAGATAGCGTTCATTATTGACCATTTTTCGTTTTTTCATTCCCCTGAAATGAGTCTTACAAGTAAAACAGTTAAGTTACCGGATCTAGTTCAGCCTTGTCACAATCAAGCCTTTCCCTGCATGTTAAACATTGCCAAAATATATTATCAAACTATCATGCCGTGGCACGAGTTTCATTGTTGATGATTTCAGGAGCGTTACTCGATTATTGACAATTATATAGATGATAATTGTGACATTTCTCATAAATTAGATTATTGTTCCAAAATGATATAATTATAAATATTTCAGCTGTACTTGAACCTGAAGTGATTTATAACATATTCATTCGTTCCTTTCAGCATTCACAAACAAACACCAATGAAATACACCGCCAGCTCAGTCAATTCTAGCCGAGGACTGCAGTTTCGTGCTTATTAGTACTTATTAGCCCAGCATAGGACTGACAAAGTGGTAGCTAATACAGAATTAGCACAAACTAGACGAGTGACCGAAGCAATGGTTCGGTTCAACTCGAATATTGAAGGCAAGGCAGGTACATTCAGTAAGTCACCGGCCTATAACCAGTGCTAAGGCAGAAATACATGAAATACACCGCCAGCTCAGTCAATTCCAGCCGAGGACTGCAGTTTCGTGCTTATTAGCACTCAATTTAATATATATATACCTGGAAAAGTGGCACCTGATTAAATTAAATGGAGACACGTAAAACTTTGTATAGCAGTCTCTCATTTACAGTTGAGCAACAGATATGTACAACTTTTGTGCTTAGCACTGCACTGTACAACACCGCTCTGGTGACTGAAAAATATAAACTAATAGCAACTTTTTAAGAGCGTCTAAATAATATTAAACTAACAATTAACGTTTTTATTATCTTTTTCTAAACTATGCTTAAGTTCTGTTGAATGGAAATGTGCAGCTTATAAATCCAACTATTTTAATCGTCTTTTGTACCTTATCATGCGTACCTTAGGTTGAAAAATTTATCTAATTTCATGACTCTTTTAAAGCTATCAGTCGGCTATTGTTACCAAAATTATTGTGTTCCAAAGTGATCACATTAAGCGGTGACTTGAATACTGTATATTGCATTCAATTTACTAGTGTTCTAACCCCTTTATAAATAAATGAACTTCGTCGATTTGAAAAAAAATAATAAAAATAAATAAATAAAAACAATGTGTAACATTGCAATTGAAATAACGTATTTCATCTAAATTTACTAAGCAATTAATTTAGGTTTTGCAACTTGCTTAAAACTTCAACTATTACATGTTTGCTAAATAGCTTTATTTTTTTTCCTTCATTTTTATGAATAGAATTAACAATATGCATTATTTAAAGTATGAGTTTCTCTTGAAATTTTAGAAGTATGGGCGTTAGAGAAACAGCCGTTATTTTTAGTTCAATTTAAAAGGTTAACTTTTCAGATTACATTTCATTTATACAAAATACGTTTACCAGGATGCAAAAATGCCCAGTTAATGCTTTCTAACTTTCTGAAAAAGTTGAATAGCTAGTTGAATGTTCAAGAACCAAAATGATTATTTGTAAAGAAGATGGAAACTGTAATAAAATATAAGATGCAAATTAAAATAACGCTATATATTAAAAATCTAAACGAAAAGGATAAAAGGAGACATTTTAGTCGCTAACAGCTGTTTCGTGGCTTTTTCTTATATTTTTTTACACTTACCATAGTTAGAACAAACCTTACCTCTCAGCATTGTGAAGGCTACGCAGATCCTAATCGCAGCATTATGACACTGCCAGGTTAGGTTTACCCTAACCATTTTCCTGGCTACTTTAAACTTTTCTGTTTTAAATTGATGAAAGGCTTGCTTATGTTAACCTCGAAACGGTTTTTGCGAATTTATATCTTTTGCTTTTTCAACCATTCGCACTTTAAAATACTCTGAAACCCCCTTTTTTTGCATAACAAAATAATTACTACGTCTGAAAATATAGCATTTTTATCCATTAAAATGGTTATTTTGGTCTACCTAAAGCGGCTATAAAAATAGGATGTCGCATCAGCTTAAGTTTAGCCGCTTTGGATATAATTTTTCTTGTTGGGCTGCTGGGGTTAGATCAGCAAAGTTTCGGGTATCGCCAAATTTGCCGAAAATAATATTTTATTTAATAGACCATTCACGTGCCGCTAAAAATCGGTTGCAGTGAACAATCACCAAATGCGATAACTCCCCAAAGAAGACAACCACTCAAACATGTGCTTCAGTCAAAAATGTCTAATCTTCAGTTGATGCTCCGATTCCTATATGGATGTCTCACTTGCCAAATCGACTACTTAACACAAAGAGTAGAGAATAGTTAGAAAGAAGATGGTGTTATCCATAGGAGTAAATAGGACCTCGTGTTACATTTTCTGCCATCACTTGGTCAGAAATGTACTAAATCAAAACTTTAATATAAATTCACATGCTAAGCATTGATAAAGTACTATTAAAGTAGAAATAAGGATTTTTTTTTTAAATCGAGTTAATCGATTTGGCAATTGAGTCATCCATATGTAAGGGCCTTAGGTCTGCCTAAACTAATAACTTATAACCTCAAATCTAAACTCTTAAAACTTAAAACTATTTCAGTCCCATGTTTTATGATACAAGTACTTACAAATGGAATTTTTAAGTTGAGTTAAATGGTGTGTAAGATAGTTGACGAATGCAAATTTCAATGGTAGTTTCTTTTAAAATAAAGGTCTGAACTGCACAATAAAAGCATTTCTTTGCTTAAATTGCACATAAACATTACCTACAACCTAAACTATGGGGGAACAACATAAATAAGATCATACTTGCAGGAAACTGCCGACAGAAGTTTTGGGATTATAAGGATTTCTTTTATCAATGCAAAATAAGTGAGCTTACTGATAAAAATAAATAAAATCACTTTTTGCATCGAAAAAGGGTCTGCATGTTACTCCGAAACACGTGTCTGCAGTTAAATAAAAATTTCTGGTCATTTAATTTGTAGTAGTACCTTTTACTAAACTATGTGGTTTGAATTTCAAGCACTTATGGCGCTTCTTAATAAAGCCTAAAACCAGCCTTTTTAATTATTTCCCACTCTCATCCAAAAAAGAAAAAGACTCCGCTCAAAAATCATTTGCAGTGCATTTTGAAACATAGTAGATTGCACGTCTTTTTCATCCGCATGAAGTAAAAAGTTATTATTTTAACGAAACAAGATAAAGTATTTACTTTGCTCAATGTAAAAAAAAAAAAAAAATCAGTTAAGAATATTTTTTTTAAGTTGTACTTCAAACATTGTAATATGCTAAAACAGGAACTCGCGATTAATTTTTCGATTTTCTTATCTAAACTAAATAAAAACTAACTGTTCCTAAAAAAACCTTATCCATGTTATCATCATATTAATGCCAATACTCTCTTTATTAAAAAACTGTCATTTACCTTACATCCAGTCAAATTATTTTTCGAGTATTACATTTTCTACCTTGGCAGCAGTGATTACTGGAAAGTATCCAAGAAACCATATTGATTTCTACCCAACTTTATTTTTCGCACATGCGCAGTTTAACGCGAAAAAAAACCTTCGAAAAAAAAGAGTAAAATAATACAAGGAATGAAAATGAAGGGTATCAAGCAAGGAGCAAAAAGTAAATAAATGAAATGAAGAAAAAGCCTGAAAGGACCAAAGATTCGATCGCACGAGCAATGAAAAGAAAACCTTAATCGAAAAATATTCCTTTAAAGAAAGACACAAAATTCTTTTCCTCCATTGATAACATAGATGGAATTGTCCAAATGATTCTTGTGGAATGCATTAGATTCATTCAGTTGAAATAATGAAGGTTTTTTTTTCTGTAGTTTTTATCGCAAACTACACTCTTTAAATCTATTCAGAACTATTAGCGATGCAAAAACGAATTTAGTTTTCAGAGGAATTTCCCTGATTTCTTTTACATAATAAATGAATGTGTAAAAAGAAAATATAAACATTCCGCCCTTAATTCCAAAAAACAGATAAGGTAATATTTTACAAATCTGATTTGTGTATTTGTTATTGCTCAGTATTTATTTATTTATTTTAAAGTTTCGATTTTGACTTTTTGTTTTCCTTATTTTGTCTTCAGGAACGTTGACAACCATAAATCTAACGTCAAAAATAGACACATATCAGCTTAAGAAGAAGATAAAAAAATAACTAGAGAATAGTACATGCCTTTACAATGAACTTTACATTCAATACTTGATATATATATATATATATATATATATATATATATATATATATATATATATATATATATATATTTGTTTTAGTAATGAAATGCTATAGCACGTAAGATCTATTAAAAAGAAGCTTTCTTCAACTTATCATACGATAACATCTTCCATTCAACTGGGAGAAAATTTTTCAAAAAAGCAGTTTTTTTATTACACTAATAGTAACATAGTTGGAAAAAAATATTGTGGGAAACCGTAAGAAAATGAGATAGGACTATAATAATAATTTAAAAAAGTACGTTAAATGCATTTTAACTTTAGAAGGTCGTGTAGTGCAAATCAAAATGCTTATCTAAAACATTTTTTATACTTTCCGGAAGATATAGTTTGTAATTTTATCTTACGCCGCATTTGAGATATAATAATGATTATACTTTTATCACGTAACAGAGCAAATTATTTCATTTGCAACAATGTTCAAACTGCAACACAATAATCACATTTTCAGACTTTAACACTCATGTAGTTTTTATTCATACTCTGTTACAATGCACCGTTCATCATTAAATGTAATTTCGTAAACTTTCTACGTTCATTTGCCATTTTCATACTTGCTTTAAGTAGTAAAATTTTAGCTTTGTACGGAAACAAAATGTGAAAGGTCAACGTTGCAAACACCAATAATGCTGCTGACACTCGCTTTAAGGTTGCAGAAAATCCTTTTGTCATTACAAACGCGTTATAACAATGAAACAAATCGCGGAAATTCTCTAACTGCAAAACACCAGTATGCTTTTTTTTAAATTTGTGTTTCCATTCACAATAAGTGTGCTCTAATGCATTTCTCATCAAAAATACATTTTAACTTGTTTGGCAGATGAGGATTGAAATGTGAATCCTTATTTCAAAGACAAACATAAAATACTTTTCTCATTTAAATCAATACTTTTGTATTTGTGCTGTCAACTTAAATCTCTTATTTTCGCCATTCGTACAGGAGGTGCTTTGCATATTTACTATTAAAAAATACCTAAATCTTCCATTCAGTTTTTTTTATAAAGCTACTAATTTCGATAAAAGCGTGGATAGTTTGTTTCTCAAATAACCAAAGAAAATAATTCATTTCAAAATGTAAGTTCCTATCAGCACTACATAAATTACTGTTAGTATTTATCAGTACTCAGTTCTGTAGTTGGTAAAATTATTTGAGAGAACGCACCTTTTCATGAGGTAGAGGTCCTTCTTGACGAACTTCTGTTAGTCCAACTAAGCTTACCTTAGATTACATATGCAGCATACATTTTTTAAAAGGTGCTGAGAAACCAATTTACAATTAATCCTTATATATTATTTCTGTAGCCTGTTTTTTGTTTTTACGCAAGATCTTCCTCAATTCTTGATTGATTTCTTTGATTTCCCCCTCATTTTAAAGCTTATCGTTTAGGCTACTGACGAAAAATAGACCCAAAGTCTAAAAATTATTTTTTCTGTTAAAAAAAACTGTTTTAAAGCACCGGGCTGAGATTTTCGGTTAAATTTTAAGTTTAACTTGCTCCGTGATAGGCAGAGCAGAATAGCTCGATTGGCAGAGCGTTCGACTGGTAACCAGAAGAATGCGTGTTCGGGCCCCATCCCGGATGATCTGTACCGAAAAATTAGATAAATATTGTGAATTACATGGACACTTATAAACAATAAATAACGCAAGTGAGGGAATAAAATAAATGATATAGGAACGCTCCTTTCTATTAAGCAAAGTTGATGCAACCTGTAGCTCAATTGATTCTTAATTATAAGGCTTTTGTTTTGTTTTTAAAGCTTTGGCTCCGGGTAGAAAAAAAAAAAAAAAAAAAAAAAAAAAACATGATGTAAGCGAAAATATAAGTATCAGGTTTAAGATTTTAGATTACAATGGAATAATTTTTGTTCAAATAAAAAATCGTGTACTAAAATGAAGATCTTCTAATGACAGTTTTTGACTATTTTGACAAAAGAAAAAAAAATTACTACCCCAAATTAAAATTACGCTTTTCATTTAGTTAACCTATGAATATTTATTAGAATAGGAAGTAAAACATTAAAATTACTAAAAACTTGATGGGTAAAATATCATTTTTTTCTTCTTTCGGCAAAAAACAAATAGGCAGTCACATTTTTACTACATTCGAAAAGCTGCGCTTAAAAAACGAACATAGTTTGACTGATTTTGTATTTTAACCGATCGTTTAAATAATGAACATGTGCTGCCATCTAAGCCATAACGGTTCAAGCAGCCTGCGATAATAAATAGTATAAATTTTTAAAAACAAAAACACTTCTTTTCAATATTTTATCTTTTATACTATTTCTGTGGATTATTTTTCTGTCGGTATGCGAGATCCTTATATTTTATTTCTGTAGCCTGTTTTTTGTTCCTATGCGAGATCTTCAATTATTGATCGATGTCTTTGATTTACCCCTCATTTTGAAGCTTATCCAGCCGGCTGATGACAAAAATCAGACCTACGGTCGAAAAATCAATTTTTCGGAAACGCCCCTTACTCTTGCATAATTTTGATGCAGCCTGTAGTTCTTATGCAGATTTTTTTAAATTCAAAATTCTAATACAATTTCCAATTTTTTTGCACTGCTTTCGGCGAAAAAAAATTCACAATTAAGCCTGGTTTGTATTTATTTATTTATTTATTTTTATTTTAAATAAGTCTCAAAAGCACTGGGCGTTTATGTTCGGTTTCATTGATAAGTGTTTTTTAGTAGAGCGTTCGGCTATAAATCAGATGAACTTCGAGTCCGCCATTATAGCTAATTTAGATTAATATTACCGCATTACAGATTAATGTTACGCATTACATGTATAGTACAGCTCTGGTTAGTTGAGCTGTGACCTTGACTATGTTTACCTGTTTTAGGGGAGTTTAGTGAAAAATAGACGTGCTATTGGGCTCGGATTTTAGTAGAAATATTTTTTAAAAACTACTAAGAAAATTTCTCATCCCTATTTACCGAAACAGAGGTAAACATTGTCAGAGTCGGAGCTCAACTTTACAGAGCCTCGTAATACTCATTACAACAGACAACACACGTAAGGCAATAACATAAAAGCGACAGGCGACATTTCTTGGCATTTCAACTCTTTTATGCAAGCTACAGTTATTATTCAGATAAATTGACTATTAATCAAAGGGTGTTCTTTTTTTTTTAAGCTTTAACTCCGTTCAGATAACTAAGCATAATGTAAGCATAAAAAAAAAAAATATTAGATCAAAAAATTCAGACCTCAAGGAAATCCTTTTTGCGCAGAAAAACATTTTCATTCTATGCTGAAATGTAGATTTTTCTAATAGCAGTGTTCGACCTTTTGTATAAATGAAAAAATACTAGGAAAAATTGAAATTACGATTTTCACCAAGTAAACCTTTAATTATTTATTCGAATACGATATAAAACATTAAATTATTATCAACTTCATTTGTAAGAAATCATTTTCTACTCCTCTGCTTTCGCCTGAAAAAGAAAATACATTTTTTAAATGTATTTTTTTTTACAAAAAAATACACTTAAAAAACGAACTCAGTTCAACTTGTTTTGGTTTTGAATTTTAAAAGAAAAACATGTACGGTTAAGCCGTAACGGTTAAAGCAGCCTGCTATGGGAAATTGTTAAATATTCAAAAATAAAAACACTTATTTTCAATCGAATTTGTTACTTCTCTAGAATGTTTGTTTTAATCGTTAAGTGAGATCTTCCTCATTCTTTAATCAAATTCCATGTTTTACGAATAATTTTAAATCGTATCATTCTGGCTAATGACAAAACATAGACGCATGATCTTATTTTTTTTTCGGCAAAAAGCTCTTTTGCTGTTTTATATTACGCATTCCGTTAATGAATAGCATTTGAAAGGAAGGCGCAATTGCTAGGTTTGTTGGAATGTCGTGCTGTTAATCACAATGGCGCCAGTTCGAATCCGTGCCAATAAATATCTCTTTAATGTTTCTTTTTTTTCCCGTCAGATGCTCACATGGGCCCGCTTTTTCACGAGTCACTCAGCCACACTTTTAATGATATTTATGTTTGCATTTAAAATACGTACAACCAAAAGGTGAGCGATGATCAAATTATCACAACGTTGTATTTAACGAGGTTTTGTTACTGATGTCTTCAAATTACATGCCTTCTCTTGTGACCTTACTTTTTTCAGTTCTTCTTCATAATGTTCTTTCTTTGAAATTTTTAAAGAGCGAAATGCCTTATGAAACGATTCAAAGCACAGTGCGGAGTTCCGCACGGGTCGACTAGTTTGCATTATTATTACAGTACTGAAACAAATATGTCGAGAGCTGGCTTTTCCCATGCCAACTTTAGCACTGTCAGTACTAACGCAGCCTAATTCAAACCTTTTATTTAATCTATAAGTACATCTTATATTCCATTAATATTTACAATGTTTTCGGTAGAACTCATATAAATTAATCAATAAATAAACGAGCACTCAAATAGCAGAAAATATCCAACGTTTTGTAGCAAAATATACATATTACTGTATACACTTATTTCGGGGTTTCCTGGAACTCTTTTCTACAATTAAAAAAGGTGAGCTTTTGGAAGGAAAGATCTAACTTCGAATTGAAAAGGGGGTTCATCGAAACGCCGAAACACGCGTATTCAGTAATATGTATTCTTGTGCTACAAAACGTTGGATATTTCTGTTTTTTTCTAGGTACAAAGGTGTTTATTTAGCTTTTGAGTACTCATATGTTTTTACTTTCTACCGCTATGAAATTAATTTTTGTATAAACTTACTAATATTGCTTATACTTTACCCCAAAACTATAGAATCTAAATATTTGCTCAATAAAACATGTGTAGTTTTTTCGTTAAACGCCATTTTAATAATAGTGAAACCCTAAAATTTTTATCCAGTTTGTTTTCCAATGCTGCTTCTTCAAAAAGACTTGTAATCAGTTATTTTCTAATAATCTGAGAGAATATTCAAGTCAAAACGCAAGTAACTTTCTCAGTACATAAATTCTCACTATAAGTTACTTTTGATGTAGATTTTCTTCAAGCATCATTTGAAGAAACAGGAAAGAACATTGTAACATATGAAAAGGCATGTCTGGGGTGTCGTCTGAATGTATTGCCATGTTCCATTATTTCCAGAACATTTCTTGCTTCACCCTCCTATCAATCACTTTTTTCCATCTGCTCTGTCAAACGTTTGACAAGCAATCAAGGACACTTGAATGATGCCTCTATTAATACTTTCCCTGGGCTCAGTTTTTGATGCCTATAATCTAAAAAATAACAGATGATCAAAATGGAATTTAGATGGGAATTTTTTCAGGTAATGAAGATATTTAGCTAAAAGAAGAAAGTTTAATATTAATGATATGATAATGAATGTTTTTTTGCGTGTCTTCAGGAATAAAAGCATCAAAATAGCTTGAGGTAGGTTAGTAGCGTCAAACTTTTATCTTTTCTTTATAATTATGCTCTCGGTAATTAATAGGATGCGTCGTAATTTCGCGAAGAGTATTTTCACCAGTCTTTGTGGCAATTTTTCACTACATAAATTTCTTTTAGTTAAACTCTTTTAAGTGAACAGGAAGATGAATACAACGGTAGGGATAAGGAAGTAAAATGTAGGAAATACTCTTAAAAAAGATAACTGCTATATTTTTTAACACTTCTGGCATGAATATTATCTTCTGTACTAACGAAGGATTGATAAATATTACTTATTTTTATAATTCTTTATCGAGGAGCAAATCGCTTTTTTGGACACATGCATTGTATTTTCTAAGTGATCAACATGTATTGTATTTTTTAGATGAACAGCACATATAATTGCAACTACTTTTTTGTTGTTTTTTATGTATATATTTTTGAATTACAAAAAGTGTTTTAATTTTCATGGTAATTTACACTAAAATAAATCTATTATTGAACGTTGTTGAGTGTCGTTGAGCAAACGTAGTTTGCTAACTTTTTTTTTTACAGTTAATAAATGTTAGTACAGAATATAACATCGATTAACTGTGTGCAAGAAGTTGTTCTTTTTGTTTCCTTCAAAAGATATACTTTCGGAAAGATGGTAATATTGTTATGTAATTATCATGACTGAAAACTTGAATACCTTGGGTAAGAATTTCCACTGCATATCAGTTATACAAAAACATTACGTCTTCCTGTCAGAAAAGATTTTTTTTGTTTATAAATCATGAACTATACAAATGTTATCAAAAATTAGCATATTTTGTGTTATTGATTACCATTCTTGTGGTTTGTTGTCATTGTTTCTTTAATTCAATTTGTAGCTTCAATCTTATGTATCTACCGTACATGAAGGCTTATGATGTAAAATCAGGTACCTGTGCAATAGTAAGAAAAAACAAATTAATAAAACGATTTATGAAGTCCCAATAAGCCCGCAATACGTTACTATACAGGCTTAATAAGTACGTTAAGCATTTGGTGACGGACCTGATGACAAGTTGAATTTGGTAATATTTTCTACAATCGCGAATAAAAAGTGTCTTTTTCATAAAACTAGTTATATGCTTGAGAAGTCAAAAGGTTTGAAAATAACATTGAAAATAATTTTAAGATGTAGCAATAATCGGAGACCGATTTAAAAATTTAGCATATGAAAGCTAAGTTTCACATTCTAGGACTTACTTTTTTAACGATTGGCGCACCATTCAAGCAAAGAGCCTATGCTTTTATACGTGTGGGTATGTCTCTTGCATCCTAAAAATGCATTAATATTAATAAAAAATTAAAATGACAAAGAACCGTAATACTACAAGTAAAGGAATAAAATATTATCTTTGTTCTTTAAGAAATCAAATCAGAAAATCTACGTTGTTTTTAGTCCAATTTCGTAGATCCAGTGATGGTTTCAGCAATGTGAAACAATTCTGTCTTCGACGCTTCCGATGTGAATCCAGCGTATGTGAGTCATTCCACGTCAACTGACCTAATTTTTCAAATCCTCCCCACTTGACCATCTCCGATTTAGATGAAATGTTATAGAGGTGTAAAGATGTCTTTAAAACTAACCTATGCAAATTTTCAGCTTCCTAGGTCTAAATCCTGAGGATCTAGGATCTCCGAAAAATGTGATCCAAAACGGTGGATAAACTTTTCGTGCCAAATTACCAACTTTAGACTGAGTTTACAGACAATTTTATCACGCTGGAAGCCTGAAGTTTTAGGAACTTAAAGTACAATTGGCCGTTAGTATAGTCAAGTATTTTTGTGAATTTCAGCTTGTTAGATTTTGTGTACCATGCGCCTAAACTTGTGAAAAATCGCGACATGGATAATTTTTCCTGGATTTTAAGTTGTCATAAAATCTGAACAAAAAAATTTCAAAAGCTCGTGCTCCGTAATTCCATTGTAAAAATACATGTTTTAATGAGTTACAGTTGCATAGCTGAAATATCTATTTTCTAAAAGATATTGACATACAAAGTGGCTATCAAAACCGTTCAAGTGAAAAATAACCTATTTTCAAAGCGCTATATCTCAAGTTTATCATCTTCTATTCGTTAAAACCATTAAAAAGAACAGATTTTTTTTCCTTTCAAAATAAGTTTTTTTTTCGATAGTTATTCTCTCATTTAGGGATTTAACAATGAGCTCAAAATTCTGTCTGTCGTAACGAATTTCCATCTTTAAGAGCAGATTGCGGAAAATTTTATCCCACTGGACGCCTGAAATTTTAGAGGCTTAAAGTACTTTCGGTTTCAATACGTTGTAGTATTTTTGTGAATTTGAGTTCATTAAGTTTTGTGTAGCACGCATGCAAAGTCGCAAGAAAAACGCAGGGGAGAAGCTTTTTTCTGGATTTTAGAATGTCATAAATTCTGAACAAAAATGATTCAGAAGCTCGTACTTCGTAAGTCTATTATCAATATACATTTTTTAATGGGTTATAGTTGCAGAGCGTATATATTGATTTTCTAAAAGATATTGCCATCCAAACTGGTTGTCAAAATCGTTCAGATGCAAAATAGCCTATTTTTGATGCGCTGTAGCTCAAGTTTGTCACCTTGCATCTTCTTTTCGTTGGTATCATTAGAAAGAACATATATTTTCCTATAGAAACAATTTTTCTTTCCAATGGTGTTCCTTCAGATAAGCGTAAAAAAATGAGCTTGAAATACTGTTTGTCGTTAGCGAGAAAATCTCGTTCTACAATCAATAAAGAATGGTGAATGCCGTGGAAACTGATTAATAAAGATTTTGCTATAGTTATTAGTCAGAGTTAGTTTGTTAATTTTCTTTTTAAAAGCTATTTTGTAAGTTAAATATGATGGAAAGAGAATCACATCCTGTTCTGGAAGAAGACTGATACATCAGACAGAATAAGATATTTTTCTAAATGCTACACAAAATCTAACTAGCTGAATTTCACAAAAATACTTGAATATATTAACGGTCAAACGTACTTTATCGCCAAAAAATTTCAGCCTTCCAGCGTGATAAAATTTTCTGTCTAAAGTTGTTAATTTGGCACCAAAAGCTCATGCGCCATTTTGGATCACATTTTTCGGAGATCCTAAGATCCTAAGGATTTGGATCTAGGAAGTTGAATGCATAGGTTAGTTTTAAAGGCAGCTCTGCACCTCCATAAAATTTCATACAAATAGAGATGGTCGAGTGGGGACCCCTAGCTC
The DNA here is from genome assembly GCF_026930045.1 of Uloborus diversus. Classification (NCBI taxonomy): domain Eukaryota; kingdom Metazoa; phylum Arthropoda; class Arachnida; order Araneae; family Uloboridae; genus Uloborus; species Uloborus diversus. Next base: position 89,121,965 of record NC_072731.1, on the reverse strand, counting down.
AATTGACATGGAATGACGCATAAGAGAAATTTCCTTTTAAATCTGAAATGCTGAACTGTTAAATTTTACTTTTTATGTTGATATCACACATTGGTTTCACAGACACTACATCAGACATTGTTTTCTGAACTGCATTAAAAGAAATAGAGATTAAAAAAAAAAAAACCTTATTCACTCTCAGTTTTAATTATGGTGAACGTTATATTATACTTTTCATACTTAAAAGTAGTTTAAAATTCTATAGAGTAAAATATCGTTACAACATAAATCAAAACAAAGAAGTAGACAGGTTACGTTTACGCGGAATTTTTTTCAATGCATTTTCTAATTTTTATATTTTAACCTAGGAAATTTTAGAAATTGTGGTTTTATGAAGCAATTAATGAAGTCAAAATGTGCATATTCAGTTGTTTCTCATCTTGTGTTTTAACTGTAAAAAAAAAAAAAAAACGTATTTTGAGCCCATGTCGATAGCGTAAACTTGCCCTGAACACGGGGCAAATATGCGCATCGAGTGGGGCACGTTTACGCATATTGAAAATGATACCAAGAAGTAAGTGAAATATATATTTAACCAAATTTAAATGTTTTATTTCTCTTAAAACACTTTAAAAATAAGAAAATCACAAATAATTAGTTGAAAACATTTTATAGGTTAAACTAAAATCATAGTTCTTACTGCTAATTAAAAACATAAACTACGTAAACTGTTTAAAAAAATCTGAAATTTTATGGTAAAAGTTACTGGCATCTATGTTGCCTGTGAATTTTACGGTAAAAATTATATTTTACTGTAAATTTTTACGGTAGAAAAAAACGAGAGTTCAAAAAAGCAAGATGCGAGCAACAGGTTCGATCTCGGGTCCTTTGTATTAACAGACGGCTTTCCTGATCACTATACCAGGCGTAGCACATCGAATGTGGGGAAATGCTGTTGTGTTATATGACTCACACTGTAAGTCACGTGGTGTATCAATTGGCAATCGCTTATTTTTTCGGGGCAATTTACTGTATTTTTACTGTACTCAATTTTACAGTAATTTACCATAAAAGATTCCTGAATTTTTAACAGTGTATTTAGGCCTCTTCTTCATCGCTGTTAGATTTTAGAAATAAAAATAAAGTATTTCTTATCGCACACTTGTCATGAGACTGCAATTTTGACATCTAAAACATTGAATCCTGTCTTGTACTTTTTTCGATTGGTTTTGAGCTTTCAAACAACAGATGCAAGCACAATTTTCTACGTCGTAAACAGAATTGTTCAGTAATTTCCTTTTTACAGCTTTTTTTACTAACTTTTTCCCTGTCGCAGGTTTTGGTTTCGTACTTTTTTCTTTGATGTCTTCTATTTCTGCTTCAGTAGAAACTTGTAAATTTTTAAGTAATTTCTCATTTTTGCTTTGTTCTGCACATTATGTTTTTTTTTTCCTTTGTAACTTCTAACTGATCTTGTCTAAGAGCTTCTTTAACCGGTGTATCAGGATTGTGAACATCCTCTTTTTTTTTCTTTCCTGGTTCCTAAGCTTTGGTCCTACTTTTCCTATATGGCCTCAGTTGGGTAGTCCGTATGTGACGACGTGGAAGGCCTACTGGGAGAAATACTTGGATTATCGATAAGCATTTTCATTCTTTTGACATACGTGCCTACACGAGTCATGCGTATGTATACGCATATACTCGTGTAGGCACGTATATATACGTATTCACATAAATGCACCAATAAACACGTATTTGGGTACCTGCAAGTATTTTTTATCTATACAGATATACATTCGACTATACACGTATATTATAGTATATGCTCGTATATACGAATATATGCTCGTATATGCTTATATACGAACAATTATATACTCAGAGAAACACGTATATACGCGTACGTACTCGAGTAGACACTTGCATACAATCATATGATATACATGCATACAGGGTGAGTCTAAACTCTTGGTCAAATTATTAAAAGGTGTTAGACGGGAGGATAAGAAGCAAGAATCATAAGAAACATCCAGAATCAAACTCAAGGCTGACGCGCTACATGCACGAAAAGCCAGAAACTGATGGATACAAGACATGTCACAAATTTATTACACAAAGACAATTTTACACAACATTTTAGGGTTTAAGAAAATTTTAAAGTTATTGATGAAATCTGCGGCCGGCAGCTGTAATACATGCATCGCAATCACTCTGTTGCAATTACGAGACTTTTGAAAAACTTTCATCAGTCGCTGCACCTTCGTTGCGATGCGTGTATTAGAAATACTACAGGCCGTAACTTTTAACAACTGCTCTAAATATGTCTTAAAAACTAAAATGTCGAGTAAAATCATCTTTGTGTAACAAATTTGTGACCTGTTTTGCTAACGTCAGTTTCTGACCTTTTGTGCATGTAGCGCGTCAGCGACCATAAGTTTCTTATGATTCTTTGCTTCTTATCCTCCCCTTTCACACCGCTTAGATTTTGCAAAAAATCTTGGATTCATTCTGTAAGCATACATGTATATTAGCGGATATACTCGTGGATATACGTGGATACATGTACTGGTGTATACACGTAAATGCACGTATATACGTCTAACAGGTATATAATCGTGTTTACACGTAAACATACGACTATACTCGTGCTTTCATATATATTTACGTGAGTAGACAGGTACAAACACGAACTGGATATATCCACGAATTAACTCGTGTATACTCGTATAAGTATGTATGTACACTTATATATGCGTATATACGTCGACTGTACACGTATATACTCAGGTATGCACGCATATACTCGAGATACAAGCGTAAAACACGCATATGTTCTTTTCTACGCTTTACTCGCATATACACGTGATACGTATATACTCGTGTAGACACGTATACACTCCTATAGGTAATCACGTATACATGCGTGAGTATATCCGTGTACACACTCGTGTATACACGTATATACTTGAGTAGGCGTGTGCATGCATCTGATGTATACATGTATCTATTCATCTATGAACATGTTAACTTATGTCTACACGACACGTATAGTAGACTTGTGTATTCCCGTATATACTCGTACATATACTTGTAACTATAAAAATAACCGAAATATACAAAAATTAGGGTTATTTGTAACGGTTTTGCAGTTTTTTTAAACTATGACCACTTTACCCCATGCTATAACCACTTTCCCCCATCCCATGGGGGAAAGTGGTCATAAATACAAAGGGAAATGAAAGTGTTATAAAACTACTTAAATTCAATATTTTTTTCCTGAAATGCAATGTACCGTGTTCTTTAATAATGCAATGTAAAATAACAACAAAAAAAGTTGAAGTGTTTAAAGAATTTATTGTTTTTATTATCCACCTAAGTTGAAAACCTACGATTTTATGACCACTTTACCCCACCAGACCCTATTTAGTTCCATTTCAATTGCCATTACATTGCTTGAATTACATTAAAAATTAAATCCTCGTTACAAAGAACAAAATTTACGACCCCTTCCAGTTTATTGTAAAGGGATTTTCTAATATTAAACCATGTGTATAGCATATTCTGTATTATTTTGTTTCTCAAAATTTAATACTTCTGATAATCAAAACCAAATGTGTTCCCAAGAGCAGAAGATAATTGTTCTATTGCTTTACAGCTTTTTCATTCTCCTTTCTCCAGGAAAAAAATGCAAAAAACCCCGGAAAGGGGGGGCAAAGTCGGAAAAATATATTTTTTAATAAAAAAGAAAATGGTGCGAGTCATTTGTGCACTGTCATCTTGTCAGTCCATGTATGTCTGTCACACCCTTCAAACAGCTTTTAAAGAAATAGAACGAATCAAACACAACTTATGCATTCAAAAGAATTTTTCCTTGTATTAATAAGCTGTATTTTTTGACTTGAACAATATTTCGTACAATTCTGAAAATTTCAGAAAAAACGAACAAACTGAAGAGAACTGGTAAATTTTAGTCCAACATGAATCCTTATTCCAAAGGAGAATCTGTTTCTGATTTGTTAGAACAATCTTTTCTTGCTATATACACAGATAATTTAACTTTTTTTTCCTCCAGTAAATTAGGTGACAAACGTTTTGAGATTATAAGTAAACTGAACCTAGCTGTTCAATTCATATATCACATCCAGAATCGATCTGGAGCTTACGTTCCATAATTTGAGTCTCATCCAGCAACTCAACATGTACCTTTCATTACTTTCATTTTAAAAGCAATAAAAGAAAAAAAAAATACCACAAAAAAGACACACATCTTTAAACAAAAGAAACACTTTTTAATTGCAAAAATAACTTTTATTATTTGTTACAAAAAAAAAAAAATGCTTTGAAGTGCTTAAAAACCGCAGTAAAAAAACATCTAGGTATTAAGGAAAAACTCATAAAAAATTTTTGATGTCGCAAAAAACATTCAAACATTCAACTTCTAGTTCTTAACAAAAGTGCCTGGGACCCCTTTTTATGGCTGCGAAAAAAGAGAAAGTACGTTTTACTAATTTGTTTTCCATTGGAGTTAAAGCAAAAAAATAAATGGTTTTCAAAATATACTTTTATGCACTTGTCTGAATTAATTCCTCTTGTGATGGTAATTATTTGCTTTAGCTTTTGACTTAATATTAGATTTTGTGAGACTAGAAGTTCAATTTTTCTATTATACGGCAATTTTTTTCGACAGTTAAAATGGATGGCCTTAATTAAAACTTTTAATACGCACTGGAGTTTCTTCTTTTACCGTTCAATCTCAACATCTTCGTCATAAAAGACTTAATAGCAAATTCACAAAAACACACTATAAAAAATACTAAAAAAATTCCCACGTATGTGTACTCTGAATAATTCTTTTCTTCACCATTATTTTTAAATAATGCATGCTAAAGTACTTTTTTCCTTCAGAATGATTTTGTTTTATTTCAAGCAATCCGCATTTGCATGCAAATGACTTTCTGCTATTCTTATATTTGAGAATTAAAAAGGTTGCATTAAGAATACTCAAGTAATGTTTTCATAAGGTGATTCAAAAATGAATTTTTAGGTTGGAAACATGTTTTCTTGTTCGATATATTTTTTTTTCATCATAAAATGTTAACTTGGAAGATAAAAAAAAGAGAATTGATCCCCCCCCCCCCACTCAAAAAAATCTTATCTTTTGATAACTGTTCAGCGAAAGGTTATCAACTTTCTTCGAGAAATTATTCTGCCTTTTTGTTTTCTTCAAAGGATAAACGTTAGGCAAGATAGTAGTATGACTAGTATTATGACTGTGAGTGATAAGGTTTTATGTGTGTACCCATTTAAAAATAAATCTAAAATTCAAAGAGCTAAATTTGAAAATTGAAATTTTAGGTAAGTTGTTGGTTGGTAGACACTTAAAAGCTTTGCAGTCACTTTTTAAAAATATTATTAGCTTCAGATATACCTTTCTTTTTAATAAAAAAAATTGTATATGAAACCTAATTGCAATGTTACACATTTGAATACTTATAAGAAACGTAATAATTTGTATTTAAGAATTAATACTGATCCGTCAACTGCTGTAATGTTTACGTATGCTTTTCTTATCCGTTGGTTTTAAAAAACACCTTGTGCGAACTTGGAATCGCTTTTATATTTAAAAAAAATGACGCATTACAAAAACGAAAAAAGATCATATATTGTTTCTCAAAGGTTTCTCAAAGGTTAAACGCGCAAACTTCCTCAGTATTTTATCAAAATTTATAAGTAAGGCACCCCCTTTAAAAAAGGAAAAAATTTAGAAACAATTACTTTTTTGGTTAGTTTTTCAAGAAAGTGATTTATTCTGCCTTACTACGCATTGCTTGAATGCATAGCGTTCCCAAATTAAGACTCACTATCGCAGATGGTTAGAGCGTCGTGCTCATAACGTGAAAGCCGTGATATCGAATCCTCATGGTTAAAAAAATCGTATTGATGACTTATTTTCTTCTGCAGAATTTGTTATATTTTAATTACTCAAGTTACATATGAATACTCTTTAACAGTTGTATGAAAGTAAGCCTAATTTTCTCTTTCTTTTTTTTTTAAACCGCTAAAATATTTTAAGTGTAACAAGTGTTGTTTTATGTCCTTATTTAAATTGAATAAATCTTGAAAACTGGCACGATTATAAAGTAAAAACCGAAAACTAATTTAAATAATAATATTAAGAATAAAACATTTTGGTTTTGTTTTAATCCATGTAACTTTTTAACGATCACTAAATTTCTCTTTTTACTATCGCAACCTTTTCATCTTTCAGTTTTGTTGCTACGATAAAATTAGTCAATATCGTAAAACATCCATTGTCGTGTTAAATGAACCAATCATAAATGACTTTACTACGTTCCTTTTTTCCCCCATTTTGTTTATTTTCTTCCCTGCTAGCAATTTATCAATATGAAGTTACCTCAATTGGGAAAACGATGCGTTTTTTTTTCTCTTTATTCTTATCTTCGAAGCATAAGATTCTGCATGTCCTCATTGAGTAACCATTACTCTACTTTATGCTTTTGTTTCGATTCTTCCCTCCCCCTTTTTTTGCCCAAACAAAGACTAATGTTTTGTTTTGTCTTCAGTTCATTTGTTTCTTGCTCCAAATAATCTTGCTGATTTGTTTTCCGCCGTGCTCCTTTGTCATGTTAAATAAAGGCCAATGTATGAAAGATGTCTCGTTAAGTGATAGCGAGTAAACGATTCAGCTATTAATGCAAATGGCGCTGCGTCAATATATTTGACTGGGAAAAGGGAGTTTTGTTACTCTTTTCTGACAACTGTGCGGATGGGGTTTTTATGTGTAGAATATCAGATGAAGTGAATATGTTAGGTAATTAGTCTAATTTACTTTCGCTGAATTGAGTCCTTGTAAATGAATGAGTGCAAGTGCATATGGTGCTAAAAAACCATTCATTGTTTCTGTTTTAGGTAATGAACAGAGATTGGGAAAAAGTGTATGCTGTATGCAAAAACAATTTCAAAATATTTTGATACCGAGCAGTGAATAAAACTCTGGCTACAGGTTCCTCCTATTCAAGGATAATTGAAAATAATTTTGTAGAGAAAATACAGGGTCTGTTCAATAAGTATCGGAACTGGCTACAAAAATCAAAATTTATTGCAGATATCATTATAATTACTTAATAATCTTCAAAATACATTCCTCCTGCAGTGATACACTTATTTTGGCGCGTCTATCAGTCGTCAAAAGCCCGCTGGAAGTCGGTTTCAGGAATACTATTGAGAACCTTTGTCGTCACCTATTGAACCGCATCGATGGAGTAGAACCGATGTCCTTTGAGCTCCCTTTTCATACCCGGAAACAAGAATAAGACTGGAAGATTGGTGAAGCCAGGTCTGGGCTGTCCAAAATTTCTTGCGGAATTTCCACCCGCAACAGTTTTTGTTATTCGCTCAAGACTTTCGGTACCAGCTATGCGCTCACTTTCTTCATCGCAAGATGTTGCAGTGATGTGAACGGTTCCGACTGAAAGGTCGGTCTCCTCACTAATAACGGCGATGGTTAAACTCCTGCCAATGTCCAAAACTGTTTTCACTTTGGCCACCTTGAGCGGCTTGAGGGTCGTCGAGAGTCTGACGCGGTGATCGTCTTCGACAAGTTCCCGGCTTTCCCTAAACATGTCGCGAAAGCTCTTGTGCGGCTTAAGACATCATCCCCATTAGCCTGTTTAATGAGTTCAAGGGTCTCGGACGCGGATTTCCCGAGTTTAAAGCAAAATTTCACAGAATTCCAAGCTGGCGCGATGACACCATAAAAAATCACAGGTCACAAAAATTCACCTCCTTTTTCAACGCATGCCCGCAGGCGACTGAATTAAAGTGTGCCTGAGGGGTGGAGGACCCCTCTACCGAAGCCCATCGACCACAACGCCCTCCAACTCTCCGTTGAAGATACAACGAACCAGTCCCGATACTTATTGAACAAACCCTGTATTTAGGTGCTTTGATATATATGTATACACATTCATACAAACATATATCAGAGCACTCCCAGTCAATAAATATATGTGTCAGATTTCAATAAGAACTCATTGACACTATTCCACAGCAATTTTTACAGACATAAGGAATAAATCACTTAACAGAAGCTAGTTTAACGTTATGAAATCAATATCTGTGAGGGGAAAAAGACAATTCGATACGAAATAGAAATAAATAAATAAATAAAAAAGTAAAAGGGTTGTGCACAGGCAGGCTCATACAATTTAGTTTTTCCTTCATGTATCAGTCCTTTCATACTTCAAAACCGACATTGAAGCAGTGGACATAAATTTATTGAGAGTTATTTAAAATAACCAGGCATTTTTGGATTTGAAAAATTAAACCAGTGCGTCAAAAAAACTAACCTATCCTGGAATCAGATGGCTATAGAGAAAAAAAAATGCATTTGGTTAGCCAAACGGGGGGGGGGGGAGTGTCCAGAAAGGAAGCTTTTAACCGGGCTGAAGGAAATGCCACGGTAGCGGCAAAACACATCTTTAAGTGTTACGAGAATTAAGTCAAGTCAACCGTCAAATCAATTGAATATTTACTTTTAACTACTCCGAACCTGTTTTTATGTGGTAGATAGTGACCGAATAAAAAATCGCATTAAAAAAATCGTTCGAAACTCCACGAGTGAAAAAGTCTCGCGTGTAAAACCTGTCTACAACGATACTGTTGGGACCTAAAAAAAATAGACAGGTTATCGTTATCGACAGTTTGACTATTCATGCTAACTTTTTGCTGGGGCCAAAAAAAAAAAAAAAATGTTATAGACAGGTTATCGTTATAGACAGTATCGTTATACACAGGTTTCACTGTATAACCCAAAAACTTACGACATAACTAGAAATTGTATCCTTAAACGAAATCAAAACGAACCAAATGATGATAATTTTGCCGAATCGTCAGACAAAATTTCCCGAATAAGGAAATTTTTGGGAGGTCACAGTAACCTCCTATTTGGGTACCCCTGTTGTCACTTGAATATTCTACCTAGCACTCTTTTTATAAGCAGTTCCGTCAATTGATTCCCAATCTGATTGAAATGTTCATATGACGCACATAAAAAGAAAAAAAAATCGCAAAATAAATTTTAAAATTTTACAATAAAAGACCGCACAAAACCAGGTTTGAGTGTACATCTTATAAATTGACATAGAGAAAAAATTATGATGATCAAAATTTGGTTTGGCCAAGTATGCCATGGAATTGGCTTGCTGCGAACTAAGACGAGTTTATCCAAATAAGAGGGAAAAGAAAAACATTGATGCGAGTGTTTCATTCATTTTAATGTTACTCCGCATAATTTAGATGCTTATAAACAGCTATAACATCAAAATTGCATCGCAGCAAATGAAAAGATGCGTCTGTTTCTTCTTGTAACCCGGATTTTCGTTCTTTAATCTTATCGATGGTCAGACAGTACTATTTTTCTAATGTGAGAAGGTTAGTCCTAAAGAACTCATAATGAATTTCCCTAAAAAAATGTCGACAGTGTTATTTAGTCTCTAACAGTACGCTATTCATAACTAATTTGTTTTAAAAGGGTACATGCATACCTTAATTCGAAATTTTTCTTAATGATGAAAACATCCGCATTTAACCCAATAGAAGTGCTTTATAGTATTTTATATAAAAACAATCAGATACAGTTCTGATCTTGGAAAAAAAGAGCATACAAAGTAATGTGAAAATAGTATTTATGAAATAGTAGTAAAAAATGTATTATAGACATATTTTATTTTTAACTTGATAATTTTTATTTGACAGTTTAAGAACGGAAACATTTAACAATAGGCTGCTTTTCATTTGAATTTAAACATGAAACTTTGCTTACGCAAATAATTAAATTCCGAATGTTATGACAACTATACATGATTCCTACGGTTAAATTACCATATATATCGAACAAAGTTGATCACTAGCTCTAAAGCAATTACCTAGTTGCTTTTAGTTGTTACAAAACAACTCCCCTCTTATCATTAATATTTTTTTAATTAATAAAGGTAATATTGTTTTCGAATTTTATAAGAAGTTGAAATATATATTTAATTTCATGAAACACAAGCAGGAAAAAGAATAACAAAACATGCTCGCGTGTTTGAAGTAACTGCTTTTAATTACCAGTAAATGTAAAAAATTAGAAAAAAAATGTACCCATAAAAATCTTATTTCCACAAACACATTTCTGTGACCCAAAAGCTCTATTTACCAGTTATAATAAACCAAATAGCACACTAATAACACCTCAAAAAGGCTTTTTCTTTCTTATTCTTTGATGAAAACTGAAAATAAACAGTGGCATTAAATTAACCAAGTGAAAATATTCAAATAGATTGAAAAGTATTTTTTCTCTCAACACAAACTAAGTTTCACTTTATTCTCAACCACCAAGATTAATGAAATATGCTGTGATAAATAGCATCTTCAGGGTTTTGAAGCATTGCTTTGAAGCAGCTTTTTCTAATAAATTGTTTTTGAAAAGAAAGCATTCAAAGGAAAGCCTATTAAGAAGAGAAAACAAGAAGTTTCCTGAGAAACTTACAAGAAAAACAAACATTCCCGGAACTTGAATCATTGTTGTCGTCCTCCAACTAATAGAATGCTCTTACAGGAGCAACGAAGCTTTAAAAGATTTCAATGGAACGTGCTCTAAATATCTCCGAGCTCGAAAGTACGAGATTTTTCATGAGTCTACACTTTTGGAATTCTTAAAGGAAGACAGAAAGTAAGTTCCTATGTCTGAAGAATAACAAGAGTCTCCATGGGGGATTTCCCTCCGTGTAAATGTGGCCTACAAATAGGACGGACTTGAATTGAGTCTCATTGAGTCCGATGTTTTTTCTGCACTCTGTGAGCAAACAATTAAATCGAAGAAAAGTTGTTCAGCCCATTAATTAATTTCTTAATGGTTGCGTAAAGATCTTGTTTTCCCGAAAGGAAAGTTGAGAAAATGTAATTTACCGAAGTTGTTTATTTTTCTCCCTTAGTACTTGGAATCATAGAAGTGTGAATCTCAAACATGTGATGTATTTAATCTCGCCTAATTGCGGATTGTGTGAAATTATTTTTAACCTAATTAGTCTCAGATATTTATACGCAATAAAAAATTAAAAATCATATTGCTTCTGCAAAAGCGTTACAATAGTTTAAACAAAGATCGCTCTCGTAATTTCTACCTCTGTATGGATGGGTACATTGAAGTTTTGAAGCAGTATTTGGTGAGTTCAAGTTGAAAGAAACAGCATTGGGAGAGAGAGAGATTTTTTTAGTTCAATTTATATGCCTGTATTTTTTGATCCCTTAAAAATAACTGGTATTTTAAATATTTTGAAATGATCTATTTAAAATTTTTGTTTTGTTAATTTAAACAAACTAGTATTGTAAACTGGAAATTTACTGATTCCGTGTTTTAAACTTTGGTTTACTCAAAAAACTTTGACAAAAACTAAAACTATATTTTTCGAACCAGATAACAAAATGGAGTTTTTTGTGATAAAGTAAATTTCCAGTTACACATGTACAGTTATTCGATACAGGACGCCAAACACTATGTAGAAACAATATAGTGTACTGAATCAATACAGAAGAATAAATGCTAAATACTTGTAAGAACAGGGTTGCTATTTAAAAAAACGTAAAGCAATAACAATGAATTTAAACCATTACATATTCAAGTTAGGAAATTTATCTAAAACACAAGTCAGTTTATCTAAAAGCAAGCACTAGTTCTCAGTTCATTTGAATAAGAAAACTTTTGCATCCCTACATTAGTAATATACCAGTCCAATCGACTGTAATGGCAGCTATGCATGAACCACATTTTTTTTCACAAGAATTACTACTTAAAAATTTCTACAATAGATGCAAACATAAACAGTTACTCATTACAGGACGCTGAACATAATGCTGAAATAATGAAGTGCGCAAAATTAATACAGAAGAATAATTACAAGAAACTAATAATAAATACAATAATGATGAATTTAAACCATTGCAAGTTTAAGTATTTGTCTAAAAGCAATCAAATAGTTCAGTGTAAATGACGAATAATTGTAAAATCTTTGAAGGAGAAAAATCTGATAGAACGTGCAGCTTCAGCTCCAGCTCGAAATCAAACTTTGGCACTAGGTGCCAACTAATCATCTGCCGTAATCTCAAAAACTACAAATAAGACAATCTTTAAGTGCATTGGTAAAACACACAGACTGGCTAAAGTGCAGATTACTGATATTTTGGCGATATAATGGATTTTTTGCTTTTAGAAGCCGCCGACTTCCTACTTTGGTAAAAGTCTACATCTATTGGAAGATAAATGAAAATTTATCATATAAGCTTTGTGCTACAATATGATTCAAGTGAAAAACTAACGTAAATAAAGCACACATTTTTCTTCAAAATTTATTATTCATTTACATTGGTTTTTCACTTGAATCATATCTATTGGAAGCCCTAGCATGTAACCATCTTTGAGCACAGTGGTGCATTTGAAATACTTTTTTTGAGTTGATGTATTTACAATAAGTTACAGAATATCTGATAATATAGCTGTGACATTAATGCATTCTTTCTGAAACTAAAAAGTTTAAAGTAATGAAAGAAAACAGTGTCCCAAACACGCGAATAAAAAAAAAAAACACACACAAGTAATTAAACTAGATTAAGTACACCATTGAAAAGCAAATAAAACCAAAAAACAACCAACAAAAACCACGCATTTGTTCTTCAAGTGTAAATTATACCACTAAGTAAGTAAAGAAATCCTTCAAATAGTATTCAAAGCTCCATTAAACATAAAGTGTTAAAGAACGAAGGTCAAAAACGCTGGTGGAATGAATGATACATTTCAGTCTCCTCCAAGTTAGGGGGAGGGGGGAATAAGTCGCCAAATGGCAATGTACCCCTATTCTATACTCCTGTGCTATAAAAATATTTAGAACCACCGCGAATAATCAAGAATGATGACGATGGTTGATATAACATTGCTGTTTTCGTGCTAACCAGAAGTTATTGGAAAATATAATCTTATTTTGGGGTATCAGATAAATAATTATTTATGATACACACGATTTTTAATTGCTTTTTTTTCTCGTTTTTAAGACTAGTTTATTTTTCAAAAGCCAAACGAGAAGATAGCGCAAGACAATAAGAAAGAGCAATGTACATCAGCGAATAATAAATATTCAGACTGAAAGCATGGTGTTTTAACGTTTCCTTGATATCAGAAATTACATGAATGAAGCATAGACTATTAATTAAACCAATCGTCAACGAAAAAGACACATATCACAAATAAATAATAAATTCCAAATTGCTTATTCAAAGATGAAATGTATCCCCTTCATTACTGCAAGAGTGTTTAAACCACAACAGCAAGAGGAAAACGTTGCTCTGAAGGGGCTACACTGGGAGCAAAAATATTTATTCGAAGTATGTTCCTCCTGATTTTTGCTTTTTTTCACGATGATGGTTTTATTCATACTTAAGCTCAAATATTTTTTGACCTTTTTTCCATAAAATGCTAATTTATTAGTAGTTTCCATAAACAAAACTGTTACGTGTAGCAGATTCAACCTAGCAAGCTCTTTGCTTGCTTCAAACCAGCTATTTATTTCACATTTTTGAAATTGAACGATAAAAACTGAAACACATTACATAGTCCTAACTTGCAAAACGGAAATAGGAAATTATGAAACCATCTCCGAGATAATTACTAAGCGCGAAGCAGAATGGATACCCAGAAGTCCAAAGAACTTAGAAGCGGAACATTCTGCGATAGACAAAACAAATTATGACTCATATTTAAGAACATTATTAAATTTAGTCAGAATGATAAATGAAGATTCTTTAAAACATTATCACTAACAAAAGGCGTATTTCGAAGACTAAAAAAAGAAGTCAATCCAAAGCGTCTAAGAGACTCTAGTGTAATCCTACATTATAAATTAGGTTCTTCTTCGGATTAAACTGCAGAAGATATGAAATAAAACGTAGTATGAAAACAAACAAATTATTTTTCTTCTTTTCTCACAATACATGGAGTTTATCTTCATTTAATGCTCTCAGTTGGAAAAAAAAAAAAAACCTCTCTTCAGTTTCACTCTTTAAATCCTTTCCATTCATAACCAGTGGGATCTTTTTGCAGCGAGAAAAAAAAGGACTGCTCAAGGAGATAGCAGGACCCACCGTCATCAATCATTTTAATGAGTTTCATATGGGTATTTCTTAACGCATGCAGATTAGCACCCGGCCAAAGTCTGTTGTTGCGAATAAGAAGCTAAAGAAATGCATTAAGGAAATGTATATGCAATAAAAGATTTTGACGCGTCAGTTCAGGGGTGCCTATCCCCCTCCCCCCTAGTGCAATAGTGCAAATTCATCCTCTTATTTTTTAGCGTTCTTTTTTTATTCACTTATTTTTAATTATTATTTTTTTTTATTAGAAAAGTACTGTGAAACATCAATAACATACCACATACACACACAGGTAAAAAAAAAGTTAAATAGAATAAAATAAAATAAAATACAGTAAAACCCCTTATAACGGACACCCCTCTTATGCGGACAATTTTTAATTCCCCAGTTCCAACACAAATGACATTATTAAACCCGTGTCCTGCGGACACCTCTCTAATGCGGACAAAAAAAAATTTCCCTTAGTGTCCGCATTAGAGGGATTTTACTGTAGATAATTCGAATTATAAAAATAAATCAATAAATAAATGTAAATAAATAAAAAAAGTCCCCCCCCCCATTTTGATGACGTAAATTGCGACATAATCCCCCCTTTTGAGCACTCCTTCGTTAGTTCATACTTTTGTGTTATTATTTCATGTTACTTGACATAATCAAAAAAATTTTTTGAAGCAAAATAATTATTGAAATTATTCAAAAACACTACAACCATTTATGAAGCACTCAGGAAGAAGGAAATGTATATATTTATATTTATTTATTTATACAAACGCCAGTCATTAACACTTAAGTTATTCGCCTTTTTGCTACCCAATAATTTCGGACAGCACAATTAAAATCTTTAAACATATTTTTATTGATAACTTATCATCAAAATAATTATTTTTTGAGTAATATATCTGGTTTACCTGAATTGCACACACGATAAAACTGCTCAATAACAGACTCGTTTACAAAATTCTAAAAAGTAAAACGTAGGAAAGTTTAGCACTGGCTCAAAACAGTTGTAATATATTTAGTAGTTGTAGACGTATTTTCTGAATACTTACACATATAAAGATTTCTGCTATCAGTCGAAAATATATCTACGGCTGCCGAACTACAACTACAAGTTTTAAAGATGCATATGAAAAATGTTCTCAGGTACACCACCACGAACATACATGTTTGCAAAATTGTAGAAAGTAAAGCAAGACTGAAAGCTTGGTATTGGTTTAAAATATAGTAAAAAGACGCTTAGTAACTAGTCATATTTTTTATCCCAAAAATCCATAAGTTATTCAAGGATATCTGCTCTCGAGTAGAAAAATATGCACTCTAACTAAACTGTAACTATTTTTTAGTAAAGGTGTACCTAAACTGTATACGATTGTTAAAGTGCCCATGCATACCATTAACATTCTCGAATTCATTTACAAAATTTTCGAATGCAAAACGCAAGCTTCAATAATGATTTAAAATAGCAAAAAAAAAAAAGGTTCACTAACAGTAGAATTATTTTCTACTTTTACTAAAGTTAATTATAAAAAAACTTATACATTACATAAACTAATAAAATTAAATTACATAACAATTTATTATTTTTTTTAAAAATAATAAAGCAATCAATAAAATATTATTTTGAAGAAAAATACATTAATATAAATGAATTAAATAATAATAACAAATAAAAATGATAAAACTATTAGCCTATTTGTCTAAGTTAACTATGATGAGGTTAATTCGCTGGAATTGCAAGTCAGTATTCGCAAAGGTGTAGCGGGTTTGATTATTTCTTTGTTGTATGACTTCTGCATTCATGAGTTTTACAAGAAACTAAAACTAACAATTAACGCCTATAAAAAGTAAAGGTAAAGCTGAAAGGGCACCTGCTCTTTATAAAAGCAAAAATTATTTAAACGCAACCAGAAACTTTTTTAAAAGAAAAATTGCAAACAATGTGTAATAATTTCAAATAAATAAATAAATATAAAAATAAAATGATTAAAAAAAAAAAAAACGTTAGATATGTTTTTGCAAATTTCGGTATGTGGCTTCTTTTTTGGTATGTGGCACGCGGGCAAAGAACAAAAAAAATTTTTTTATAGTCAATAACACTATTTTTTAAAAGAAGAAACTATTCAGCACAAAAACGTTTCTGTTAAGACATTTAAATGCTAATATTTTTTGTCATTGTCAGCCATCAAAGTTTGTTAAAATGTAACACTCAAGGATAAATGTTTAATCTTTTCTTCTCTCTCTCTCTTTTTTTTTTTTTTTTTGTGAACGAGAAACAAAAGTTTGTACATCCAGCTCGTTAACTCATTTTTTAAAGTTATTTTCTGAAAATAAAAAGAAAAAGAAAAATCTAAATGATGGACTCTGAGATTTTTCTTCATCTTTTACGCTTTTATCACAAGAAAAAGATAAAGGGTCACTCGAGCGTAAAATTGTAAAGGGAAGGCAAATGCGCATTCATGCTTATTATAGTGTATAATGTCAAGAGAAGAAATAATAAAAGATTTTAAAAGGTTTAAAGCTTACTTTGTTTTCTAATTTCGAGGAAACTTAGCGAAGAAAAGGTTTAAAAAAGAAGAGAATGGCGAAAAGGTTCATAAGATTTATGCGAAAATACATTTTTTTTTTAATTTTTTGGTTTTTTTTTTTTTTTGTAATTTTTTGAAATCTGATTCAAAGCCGAAATTTAACGTGGAAAATCTTACTTGGTTGTATTAAGTATTCTTATTCTTACATGATATAAAACATCATTTTTTAAAAAAATTCTTTACGTGAAATTGAAATTTATTTTATCTTTCGTGGTTGTAGAGGTTGCATTTGTTATTTCAATTACTTTTCTCTTATTCGTAGTTGGCTGTTGAAACAATAGTAATGAAAAAGAAAAATTATGCTCTCAGTCAAGCTAAAAATAGAGTGTTTTAATTTTAGAAGTGAAATAATAGGTTAAAAAACATTGAGGAATAATGTCTGAAACGGGACATGAGATTTTGAAAATTATAGCATTGATTCCCTTCAGGATATATTTTAAGTTAAAAATAAATAACAAAAATTTCAAAACATATATCTTCAAGGGAGTTTGCTTTTAATTATCAAAAAATCTACATATAAGGGAAGTGTTTTGTTTTTAACGTGTCTCTGGTGGGTCAAACAACATCGTAGTACTTAAAAACGGGGGTAATCATCGTGTTTTACGCAACTGAATACTCTTGAAATGTCTCCCTCCCATCTTCAAAAATGTATAATAGTTATGAGTATATCAGTTTCTAAATGGTTGTAGAAAACAGGGACTTTCCAAATTTTCTAGAAAAAAATTTCTCTTCCGTATTTTAATTATATTTTTATCTAGTAACGGTACTCTAATAGTCTAAACTAAGCAACAAAGCTTTAAATCAGAATACATTTCATGGCTCTGGAATATTTTTATTTTATTACATTAGAAATGTTAAACGAAAAAAAATTTTGAAAAAAAAATAGAACCGACTTCAAAATTGCTCCAAAAAGTGAAAAATAATTTATTCTTTAAACACCATCGATAATACTTTTAAACATAATTTTTGAAGTGGGCGCAAAAACGATCGATAAAATCATTCACAGCCATAACTCAACTACAAGTATAAATTTAACCACGTCCAGTTTCTTCACTACCACATGCATTACGCATTGATGACAGCATATTTGAGTAACGATATAAATGTTTCGTTCCTAAGTTTGGATGATTTTTTGATAAAAATATGAATGAAGCATGGTTACAATGGATTTTCCTTTTTGTTTTTGCGCCAACTTCAAAAATTATGTTTAAAAGTATTATCGATGGTGTTTAAAGAATAAAATTTTTTTTCACTTTTTGGAGCAATTTTGAAGTCATTTCTATTTTTTCAAAATTTTTTTTATTTCATTCTTTTTAGTGTAAATGTAGATATTTCAGTAAAAGTAAGAAGTTACCGAGTAAGAAGTGCGGCTCTATATCACTGTATTGCTTTAGAAAAGCCTTTATTCAAAATTATCATTACAATTACTATTAATGTTACAGTTATATGGCACCAAACTTTTATAACAATGAGTTTCATATTGTCGCGTAGATGAAGATAGCGAAGACAATGTGAAAGCCAAATGAAGCGAATACTCGTTAGTCTCAACTCGAGATCTTTATTCAGAACCACGAATGAACGTTACATCTCCTTATATACAACTTGAAAAAGTGCTGGAACTTTCCAGACTTGAAAAGATACAGAAATTAATAGAACATTCGAGAAAATACGGGAAACAGTAGAAACGAAATTTTAGTAAAATTCACTTTGTCCTAGTCGGGATTTGAACCCGGGTTGCTCGTGTGGGAGACGAGAATTCTACCACTGAGCCACCGTTATCCACGGATGAAAAGTGCGAACTTCGCTACAATATCATTTTAATCATTTAATAGGGAAATTTACTGTTTTTTGCCCATAACTTTTTTCCTAAAGAACAAATATGGTCAAACAAAGTAATGGGACCTAAGTTGAGCCATCCTCTATCCATTAAAAAAAGAATCATCAAAATCGGTTCACTAGGTGAGACGCTATGAGTGGACAAAAAAAAAAAAAAAAACATACGGTATGAACTGATAACCGCCTCCTTTTTGAAGTCGGTTAAAAATGTCGATTGTATAAAATTTTTACTGCATTTACAAATAAACTTTTTGATGCCTCGTAATTATATCAAAGGTTGTGTTTCTAAAAGAAAAAAGAAAGAACAAGGGATTATTTTCGATCTGTTTTCTTTACTAATAATATAGCTGAAAGTCTCTCTGTCTGTCTGGATGCATGTGACGCGCATAGCGCCTAGACTGTTCAGGCGATTTTCATGACATTTGGCACAAAGTTAGTTTGTAGCGTGGGGGTGGGCACCTCGACGCGATTTTTCGAAAATTCGATTTTGTTCTTTTTCTATTCAAATTTTAAGAACATTTTACCGAGCAAATTATCACAACGTGGAATAGTAAATTACGAAATTATCATAACGTGGAACCATAACGTGGGCGAGCCACTTAACATAGCAAATCGGCGAGAAATTAATCATCCATTATTTGTAAATATACATGCGAACCAAATGACCGTTTAATTTTCTACAACGGGCAAAGCCGTGCGGGTACTATATATATTAGTACAAAATATAACAGCACATTCTTCCCGTTTTATGCCAGTTCATGTCGTAACACTATACAAATATCAGATGGGGCAGTTAAAAGCCAGGAATTAAAGAAGAGGGCCAAAAGGGGGAAAACTCCGCCTTTTTAATACTTTCAGTAATCACAAAAATAAATAAATTAATAATTAAATAAAATAAATATTAAGATTCAATTTTCAAGATTTTATCTTAATATCCAATGTTACGAGGGAACTGTTGCCTCTACGACACCAACTTTTATGGCATTTTAATAACATACAAGGTTACCTATATGGAATTAAATGTGTTATAAACCTATCCAGTTTTTGCCTTATTAAGTACCTAAAATTCAAAAGGCTTTTTGAAATTATAATTTATAATCTATATAATAGTTACTTCTAGTAGGAGAACAATGTGAGTAATGCATCATTAAAATTGAAATGATGCATTTCTCCAACAGATTGCTTTATAATTATTAATACTTTATAGACGCTTTTAAAAAAAATAATTTACCGAGACACAAATAACGCGCCAGATTTTGTCGATGCTTCTTTCCACAATAATAGCGAACGTTATTCATTGAGTCAATTTTTAATCATGACATTTTTTACATCGATCTTAATTACAGTACATTGAAATTATAATAAAATTGAAACTTTATTGTAATTGCAAAAGAATCTGCAAGGGAAATTCATCATTCAAATTTAAATAAAACATATGTCTAGCACATTCTTAATATAAGAACATAAGAGAAAATTTGTACTATAAATAATTAGGCCGGATTTTTATAGATGCCTCTTTCCAAAAAAATGCGAACGTTGTTCATTGAACAACTTTTTTTTAAACATGACTACTCTGCATCGATTTTAATTACTGTACATTGTAATTAAAATAAAATTGAACCTTTGTTGCAATTCAAAAAGAATCTGCAAGAGGACCGAATAATTAAAATGCATTTATCTAGCAGAATCCTTAATATGTAAGCATAAAAGAAAAAAATATTTCATCGACTCTTTTAAAAACTTTATTTACTGTCGACACAAATAATGTGCCGAACTTTGTCGATACTTTTTTTCTAGAAAGAAAAATGAAAACTTTTTAAACGTGAATTTTTTGCATCGATCTTAATTACTGTACATTGAAATCACACTAAAATTGAAATTTTATTCTAATTTCAAAAGAATCTGCAAGAGATATGCATTATTAAAATTGAAATACTGCATTGTGCTAGCGTATTCCTTAATATAAAAACAATAGAGAAAATTAATTGTTCCTAGATGCTTTTAAAAACATTATTTACTGATACACAAACATTTTACGCCGGATTTTTATCAATGCTTCTTTAAAAAAAAAAACAAGAAGTTCTGTCTAGAACTAAACGACCCTACTTTCCGTATAACAATATCGACTTTCTAGAATCTGATCAACTGATCGGACTATTCACTTAAAAGCTATTTGGGGAGGGGTAGACAGGCAGACCGACAGACATTTTCCCCCATATCAATACCCTACTTTCCAATTTATAATTTTTCGATATTAATTTAATTATTTTATTTTTTTTCAGTTATTTTTTTTCGTGATATTTTAAAGATGTTTTAAGCTTTCTTTCATGCTTATTTCTTCCTTCTCTGTTTTTTACTGTGAAAGTAGACTAAAAAGGGTACGCTATTAATTGGGCCACTTTTTATTCGATTTAAATTCCTGTACATTAAAATTACAATAAAATTGAACCTTTATTATAATTTCAAAATAATCTGCAAAAATAAGGTATTATTAAAATTGAAATGCATTTATCTAGCATCTTCCTTAATATGTAAATATAAAAGAAAAATAATACTTCATAAACGCTTTTAAAAACAGTATTTACTGGAACACAAATAACATGCTAGATTTTTGTCGATGCCTCTATCCAAAAAACGCGAACGTTATTCATTGAACCACTTTTTTAAACGTGACTTTTCTGCATCGATCTTCATTATTGTAGTGGCACATAAAGACCAAAAGAAAAAAAAAATGAAAAGAAAGCGTTAACTTTCTTAGTTACTCAATCTCTTCATTCAAGTAAACTTAATAGACTTGTCGAGATTATTATCAGCGTCAGAGGTGGAAAGCGGAAGGAAGGAATGATTACATTGTTTCCCAAGATAATACCATACCTTAAAGCTAAATATCGATTTCCTTGTTTACTTGTGCCGTTTTTTGTGCAAGTGATTGTTTTTCATATTGTGCGTAAGCTCCCCTTCCTCGCTATCAGGAATATTTCGGAAAAATAAAATGACATGGATTTTCCAATCTTTAGTCAATTTGTTAGAGCGCTTGTAATTTTTCTGATGTCAAAGGGAAGCTCGATCAATTTATGCAAAAGCGCATTATTTTACATTTTTTTTATAATCAGATTCTAGTTTGAGTGAAAGAGATTGTTATTATGCAAATTTCAGTTTGCCTGAATGGATGCGTTTAATAAACTGACGGTGCGATGCTTAAGACAGACATTGAAAAGAGTTGGTACTCGAGTGCTGGAAATTAAGTAAGCGATGAATGATTTATTTGGGTATGCGCGAAAAGAAGATTAAAAAACTTAAAATGGTGCAAAACATACGCTTGAAAACAAACTTAAAAGTTTAAGGAAATTTTTTGAAGCTGCGTAGAGCCAATATACACAAAAAATCTAATGTAAACACCGCGCGAGTACCGTGTACGCCTGATAACGATTCAAAGTTTTTTTTTTAGTTTCTGAAAGATAGGCGTGAGTGTATGCAGTTTGGAGATATTATTGTTTCAATACATTTTTTTACATACATTTTTGTTTTTGCAAATTCCTATTCATTTTTCTACAAATTTAAAATTTAGTTAACAAAGAGGATAGTACTTTCAGATTCAAAGAAATGAGGTTGTTTCCATCAGCTAAAGTACTACTGAAGTTGATAGAATGAGCGAAAAAAATAACATGGAACGAGAGTAAATTCTTTTATTTTCAGAACATTAAAATTTTAATAATTTTTTAAGTGTCCAATTTTTCAAATAAGGCGTGGTTTTTATGACGTCACAAGTGATGAACTTAGGCACTGGCCCTCTGAATTCTTAAGCTTGCTGTCTGCCTGTTACAAGATAATTCAGAAACGAGTTAAATACTGCGCTCTACGCTTGCTATCTACCATATCGTTGCGAATACATGTGAGTAAATAAGCGAATTAAGTTTCTACGGAAGTGTCTCTAAATGTCTCTCAATAATGCCAAAATGGCACTCAGTTCGGCATCTGTGTTTTGTCTCAAATATTTTATCACAAGTTTAAGCTTTTTAGATGTTTTTTTTTTTTTTTCAAAATGACGCATAATCAAAATGGCGTAAAAAATATAGATCAAAACGTGAGTTACATTTTCGAAACATACTTTTTTGAAGTAAAACTTCTTATAAAAGAGATTTGAAATTCCTATCCAGAGCACAACAACCTTTTTTGTTACGAAAAGTCGCACATGCGCTGTTCTCACATTCTTTCTTTCTCGTTGTCCGTTGCAGCGTGTGTTGTGTTCAGATGGCTTGGCGATCACAGAGTACAACTGTTGGTTACCATCAGAGCATCCCGTTGATACACAAGTGTATAACTAACGCAATTCGAATATTGTACAATATTATCGTCGTTAATAACCTAGTTTATTCATTAAAATATAAAATGATGTTCTGAATTTGCTGAAGTCAGGCGTAGAATGAACAAGAGCTTGGCTTGAGAGAAATTGAGCGTGAAAAGTAAAAGTTCAGAATTAAAAAAAAAAAACCGTCATGGAACAACAATCGGTGCAGTTTTCCCACGGTTCGAAGAAATTTTGGAATCAATAGTTTTCAATACATATTTTAGTTATCATAAACCGATAAATTATCTTTTTAAAAAGGAAAAAAATAATGCATATTGACACAAACGTATATAATACTACGTAAATAAATGAATGATAAATGCAGTCTTTGCTATACAAAAGTGATTGATGAATAACTAAAATGTATCCCCTTAATACAAACCGTTTTACTTGCACTGCGCTTCTTTGCGACAGACTGTTAATTTTTCTTTGATTCACGAATATGTTAGCGTTTTTCTTTCACATGATCTAATTTTCTTTTCATACTTTAAAATGTTTAAAAAATATATTGCTTATTTCAGATATCCTTTAATAGAACACGCATCTAGAACTGCGGGTCAATTGGTCATTAAACATGTGATAACATGTGTTTGTTCGGGGAAGTGTCATCTTATTTTTAACAAACGCTTTTCCTTCCTAAATCCGCATTACGCCATGATTCCATAAATATTTTTAGAGCGCTTTTAGTTTGATATGACGTTAATTTTGCTAAATTTCATTTTACTTTTCGTATCGATTTTTTAATTTTAAGTCTTCCATATTTTGGGTATCTCTCCCTCCGCTTCTACTAACGAGTGATACAAGTAAAGTACTACAAATACAGTCTAAGGCTTAAAATACTCAAAATACATCGCCAGCTCAGTTATTCCATCCGAGGACTGCAGTTTCGTGTTTTTTAGCACTCATCAGCCCGGAATAGGAATCACATGAGCTGGAGGCGAAAAACCTCTTAAGGGAGCCAAGAGAGCCAAACAAACTGGTAGCTAATGCAGAATTAGCAAATGATCAGAATTAGCTTTTAAGCACGAAACTGCAGTCCTAGAATGGAATAACTGAGCTGGCGGTATATTTTAAGTATTTCTGCCTTAGCCCTGGCTTTAGGGCGGTAACTTACTTCAAAAAACAGTCTAAGGCTGTTTTTTGTGGAAAGTGTTTTCTGTGTGGGAGGTCGCACCGTGCTAAAACAAGCTCAAAAGTACTCCTCACACAATTGCGAAAAGTGCACATGTAAAAATTTACTAAAGCAATGTAGAAATTTTAAAAAATAAGATCAAAATAAAAATACTTATGTATAAATTTAAACCAGTTTTTTTTTTTTAAATATATGTTTTTATCAGTGCGAGAAACACCATATATATAATACAATAGACTTATGGAAACACTTTGATATCTATAGGTGACACTAAATTTGATTAGCTACAACTTTCAGAGATTGCAGTTTACATTTTTAAACTACTTCCATATTTCGTGATGCATTTAGTTTTGAATCACACGATGTCAATATTATTGGAAACTGAGCACAAGGAAACGGAAAACTTGATTAATTTAAAATGTCTTTCTATTTTCAATTTTCTCCTCTGAAATAAAAAAAACACTTTAATGTTACGACAAAAATATTCCAGAGAATTGAAGCCTGGAAAAACAAAAACAATACGTCTCGTTTTTACTTTTCTTCCGTTCCCTGAAATGCTTCTTATTCAAAAGAACAGGATATGACAAATGATACGGAAGTATAGAGCAAAATTCTACCCCCTTTTCATTTTGAGGGAATCGAGAAGAATGGTTCAGCTGGAGAAAGAATTTCAATCAGCCTGGTTATTTGTCGGATTCTTTGTCTTGTAAGGTCCCTTAGCATTTCCTTACACTTTTTGAGTGTTCCGGAAAATTTTGGTCTCGAAAAATTTCTCTTATTTATGATGCTTTGAAACTCCCCGGCACCATTTCTTTTTGGTGTTTGTCATTCAACTTCCTGTGGATTTATCGTTGCATTCTGATATAAAATCAAAATAATATACAATTTTTCTGTTTTCAGGAAGAATACTTTTTTGTTAAAAATATACGCTCGTTTTGTTTTTATGCGTAAGTTGGAGAATATTTTATAAAATAGAAACCTGGAAATGCATTGCTTTATGCTAAATGGTTGCTTGAACTCTTTTTTGAAATTTAATAATTGTAATCAAAACTTTTCCGCAGAGCTGTTTTTTAATTAGATATTCAATAAGTGTTTGCAATGAAGCAATGAAAGTTTTTGCATGCAAATGAAGTAAAAATAAATTTATCTGATTTTCTTAAAATAGTTCAACAAATATCGCATGCTAGTTCTACTAATCAATTTTTTGTTTTGGGCATATGAGACAATACGATTTATTTACTTTCACGGATATATTTTCCTTTTGCAGACCTTCTTCTTATACATTTCGTAACGTTTAGACTTAACTTCATGAATGAGTTTTTTTTTCACTTTGTTTTCTCCTCATTTTCGAACAATCTGGCGAAAACGATTTCCGGCATTGTAACTATTTGCTAACTATACCATTGATTGAAGAGTTCTATTTACTGCACTCGATTCAGTCTCGCTTTTATAGCGTAACTGCAATCACTTGCAATTCTTTTTCTACGTTAACGTTCAATTTTTTATTTGTTTGTTTGTTTATTTTTATAACTTGTGAAAGTGCCCTCAAAATAGTATTTTTTCCAGATTTCTGAAAAAATATCGTAGGTTATATCTAAATATTGAACATCTGTTGTTTTACAAAGAAGAAGGGTTAATGAACGTGATATTAGCAAGCCAAGTGCTAAATAAATTTGTAACCTAAAATGTGCAAAATCTATAGCTGGAGACTGATCTAAAATGATGGAGTGACCCTTAAAATAGCTTCAAGTTACAAAATTAGGTTACCCCGAAATCGCATTAAATATGAAAGTTAAAAAGTCAATAAAAGAGCTTTTCATGTGCCATTACTTGGAGCGTTTAGCGAACAGTGGTTCTTGACCTTTTCACTACTAAGGACTACTTTGCACCCTTCCGAATCCTATCCGGACCATATACGATAGAAAAAGTACTTTCACAACAAGTATATTTGTTAAAATGACATGAATACAAAAAATACCCCAAAATTTTTTGTGCGCCACTTACTTGGAGCAAATGGAATCAAATAGAATGTATATTGCAGAAAAAAAAGACATTATTCAAATAGTCAAAAATGCGTCTGTGAGAGCTAAATGAATGGTTGAACAGTTGGAATGGAATATTATGGCATATATCACACGTTTATAGTTTATATTTAAAATATTAAGGGTAATTTCGAGTGGCAATAAATTGCATTAAATTATAAGTTGGATTTGAAAAGTAACTGCGTGTATGATAGGCGTTCGCATTGTACATGTGTAAAATGTAGATAAACACAATCAAACTGCATTTTGTAGTTATAAAGTATAATTTAGTGTTTGTAATAGGGGTGGGCAATGTCGTTCTTTTCAATGATCCGTTCATCAAAAGATCGTTCATTCGCTTGATCCGTTCATTCAACTCGTTCATTTGAACGAATTCGTTCATTTAAAAAAGTTGCAGGAGATCTCTCTACACGACATACTCAACTGCATTCGAAATGTTTTTTTAGATCAGTAATAAAGAAAAAATAACTAAACTTATCTAAAAGTAAGAAAATATGTCTGTGAAAAATTAATCAAAAAATCTTTTATTTGGGGTCAGCTGTAGAATGTTGAGATAAGCACAATTAAGCTCCTTCTTCGTCAGTGGGGGGGAGCAGCATACCCTAAAAGGAGCCCCACTGGTTTTGCGACGCGTCGCGAGTCAACAAGTAAACAAGGCAAAAGCATTTCTTGATATATTATAAGCATTTTTGAAATAATTGCAGAACTAATATTCATTAAAACAATCCAGAATACGATTTAAAAAAAGGCGAGATGTCATTAGTTTAAAATAAAATTAACGTAGTTACAGCCAGTTTGTTGTAAACTGATTTCAAAAAAAAATTTTTTAGCAAACACCTGCTCTTTAAATAAAAACTTGCGTAAGTTGTCGAAACTGACCTTTTTTGATCCCAAAACAAACAGGTATCAATCATGACATCTACCCAAACGAAAGAGGTGTGTTCTTTGAATGTTTCTTTTTTCCAGTTACCAATAGACCATGTATAGCGATAAAAGTAACAACCAATATATTGGTAGCTCTGCCGAAGCACCGGATAACTTAATTTAAAAAAAAAAGTCTCGCCTAAATATTAGGGAGTTTCAAAATTATTCCACAGTACCGATGAGAACAGAAAAAAAACAACACTTTTTTAAATGCTGGAAAAAATAGACAGTAATAATCCTTATTAAAAATCTCTGGACATTGAATGTTAATGAAACGACTTTTCAGTCGCCAACCATGTTAAAAATAAAGCAAAATCAATGTAGTTCGTAGTTGATAAGGGTGTTGTAGAAGGTTAAAGGATAGCCAGAAAAGTGATAAAACGAATTTTTAGAAATAATTTTAGCGACAGAAAGCGTCAGAAAGAATTTAGCAGGTGCGTAGGACAGGAAGTGGAAAGTCCAAACATTTTGTTAGTTGCCCAAATAAGTAACACAAAACATCACTAGTGAATAGGGGTAACTAGGGAGACTTGACCCAATTTTCGGTTTTTTATTTTCCATTTTTTCTAGAATAATTAAAACGAAATAAAACATACTTTTAAATAGTTTTTCTTTTTGCAAATTATTATGGCTAAAAATTATAGCATAGGTCTAAGTAGTAATGGAACAAAAAATTATATTCCCCAAGTCTGCAAAGTTGTCAACTGTCCCTAGATCTAATGAGACTTGACCCGACACTTAGGGAGACGACCCACCTTCATGAAAGTAAGAAGACTCGTAGATACTGAAAACAAAACGCAGGTTTGATGGTGTTTTCTGCTTTAATAAGTGATACTTGAAGTAAATGAACAAATGTTCATTCTTTAGGTGAAGTGTCACACATTTTTTAAAAATGAATCTACTTTCAGCAGAGAAGCATAAGTCTAATTTAGAACTTCATCAGCTTATACCTAAACAATATTTCAGTTACTTTAATAAGTAACAAATTATTGGGCTTAAATATTATTAGTATTTTGGTTATTTTTCAAATAAAAACAACTTATTAGACCAAAATATTTTAGTTATTCATTGAATAAAAAAAAATCAGACCTTCATATTCACAATATTAGAGATATTGCTTAAATAAAATCATTAGGCCTATATCACAATATTTTAACTATTCATAATCCAAAAAAGGACATCAAGTCATTCTTAGGGTTGAGTCTTGCTAGTTATCTAGGGTCATAGCTAACTAGGTCGCTTCTTTTTTGTTTACCTTAAATGTTTAGCAACTTAGATCAATAAAATCAAATCATCAGGCCTAAATCACAATATTTGAGTAATTCATAAACAAATATTAATTAAAAAACATAAAATTAAACAAAAGCATCAAATTAGTCTTTAGGTCAAGTCTCCTTAGTTAGCTTGGGTCAAAGTTTGGGGTTTGTTTTTTTTTTTGGTTACCTTAATTTTTTAGCAACTTAGATTAAAGTTATATAAAACTACTGCATATCAATACATAGCTAGAAAGTGACTAAAACATGAATTCTTCTTAAAATTATTTCCCTCAAAACTGGAGGTTAAAATTGAACCAAATTTCAAAATCTTCAATTTTTACTTGAAAGATGAAATATCATTTAACACTGAATTTCTTGTAAACCGTAGATAATTCTAAAATATCTTCGCCCTGAAAAATACTGTTCTAAGATAGGTCAAACAATAATGTGTCTAAAATTTTCCCTAGATATCCTTTTCATGGAAAAAAGCCAGATGACTCATGCTTCCCTATGGGTCAAACCTCCCTAGTTTCCCGTACATTGGAAAATGAAAATGAACTGCAATTGTTAAAAAAAAAGATAAATGAAGCAGAAAGTAAAAAAGTTCGAAATCAATACATATTACTGCTCCGAGAAAAAGGAAATGTGAGATTAATGAAGAATTAAAAAATTGAAGATAAATGTAATTCAAAAAAAAAAAAAAGAGCGATTTTATCACAAAAGCATCAATACAATGTTCCAAATTGTTCATCGTTCAAAAAAAAAAAAAAAAAAAAAAGATCGTTCTTTTTGACCCTCTCGTTCATGAACGACACATCCGTAGTTTGTAATAGACAAAAAATTGGGAGTAAGCTGTCAATGAACTTTATAAAAATGCAAAATATGTTCAAAAGTTAGCTGTGCGGAACTTTTGACGTTGCAGCCTGTTCGCCCCCCCCCCTTCTCCGCCTTTTTTTTTCTTTTAATTAATTTATTTTTTGTGAAAGAAAGAACACCGGATGCGAGCTAAGATCAGAAAACTGGTGTAATAGATTTTTAAAACCATACATCACTGTACTGTAACTTTTAAACTGTACATAATAACACACCTACATAAATCCTCCAATAATCTGGCAAGTAATCCTGTGTCAAAGAATTGAAGATGATGAAAACCATCAGAATAAACTGAAGCCTGGAATTTTCTCTCGCAAATGGCAAAGTGATAGCGTTCCACGTACTTTCCTGGGATTCTATCCAATATTTACAACGTAATACGCAGCTTAGCAGAAATCCATTCAACAGCTGTACTAATCTGATACTCCTGTGTCATTAATTTGCGATTTAAACTCCCATTACCAGAAACTTCTCAAGCGTAAGACCGATTTATAACCACCACAGAATATTAGGTTTCATATTTTCCTACATGGCGATTCTACCTAATTTCAAAGGTAGCGTTCGATTCTCAAAGATTACTGAAGCTTACGGTAATTCATCAAGTAACAGAGTTTAAAGTGATGATATGTTCTCGAATTTGGAAAGAGATTAGTGAAAGTGTTCTCCAACCTCTAGTACCGACCCAATACTACTAATTCTGCTAGAAGTTGGTTTAATTCAATGCATGAAACGGTCCAGACGTTTATTCAATACTTTCTGGAAGTCTTCGCCTGTTCAAGGCTTGAGAAAAATGTATGTGTTCATTTTATTAATTACTTGCTCTATTGAGTTGAGACGTTTTTGTAAGTGAAATAAGAAATATTTTATTATATTAGTCCTTATTAGTTTAGATATTGTGTGACAGATGTTCGACACAAACATTTAAAGTCATTTTGCAAAACTTGTTAATTTTCATTTCATTTTCAACTGCTATCCTACCTCACCAGCTCTTTTTAACCCTTTGTGGCATGGTGGTTTCTCGTCTGAGGTCACCATTATTTTTTCTTTTGATAAGTGTGGTAATCTCTGTGTCAGTTCACTGAAAAATGAATAAATAAAATAAAGATGGAATCATATGAAACTGCCGTGCTTCAAAGGGTTAAAATGCACACAAGTATCAAAGAAAATGTCAAAACTGATATTTCGCTTCTTAAAGGACAATTTTCACTTTTCACTCGCGGGTCCCCAGAGATCCTCGGAGCACAAGTGCCTTACCGATCTGGTCACCACAGGCATTTTTTACAGGACAGCAGCAATTATTTTATTTTACTCAATTTTATTATTTTAATTATTTTATTATTATTTTCCTCAATCATTTTATTTTTTGTCTCGTTGCTTTAAGTTTTTAAAATCGCAGTTATGCGTATGCGTATTTTTCTCCCCCATGTTTGTACCTGTATGCATACAGTGGCTCCCAAAAGTGTTCTTACACCTTAAAATTTTGTAGTAAAACCAAAATAACGCAAACCTGAATTCGAATATGAAATCCAATTTTTTTTTTCACACCATACCTATGCCAGTCTGAATAAAACCTAGTAGTTTTTTTTTTAATATTGCCAGATTTTAATTTTGAAAATTGTCAAAAAACGAAGACAAAGAGAAAAAATACGCTACAAAAGTCATCGTACACTGAAATATTTTCGAATAAATTCATGATTAAAATTATCATATGTCGTTTTTTCATTAATCTTGCATTGTGTCGACCCTTAAAAGTCATTTGGCTTTAAATTTTTGTTTATTTATTCCTTAATATTGGGCTTATTACTTTAAAATGGCTGGTATTCGTAAAAAACCACAAACACCATTCGAAATTTGAATTTTTTCCCTCACAGTACAGGTAAATTGGTTTGAAATGTCTCTAAATTAGATAATTTATACCATTCTATAGTAAAATGATTGATAAAATGCTTTAAAGACAAGAATAGGATCCAAAACAAGGTAAGAAAAGGTCAACTGGCAAAGTTTACAATGCGTGATCGGAGGTTTACTGTTAAAAAAACTATGAAAAATACACATTTGAGTGCTGAAAAAATTTCTGCAGAATTGAATGAAACATTTTACGTTTAATTTTCACCTAAAACTGTTCGCCAAGTTCTCTGATAAGCTGGAATATATAGGACCTCTTCCCGCAGAAATTTTCTTGTTCGTGCGAAAAACAGTAAGCTTACGCTTTCCGTCGTAATATCAATGATAAATAAGCTCAAAACGTTTTGGAACAACTTCTTACTACTAGATGAAAATAATTTCATCATTTTGGGGTAAATTGTTTATAATTGTAAATAGAAGAAAAAATGAGAAATTTAATCTTAAGAACTTAGTTGGATCAGTTAATCAGGACGGTGAAGGTGTTCTAGTGTGTGGGTGCATTACAGTATCAGGACTTGGAAATTTGGAATTTTTTGATGAAATAATGAATCATGCTGTTCATTTAAATATTTTAAAAAGCAATTTTAAAGTATTAGCCCAACATTTGGTAATCGGAAACAACTTTGTTTTTTATCAAAAGAACGATAAAAAGTACACGTTTGCGTTTGGGGCCTCAAAAATTGTCCTTAAGATTAGAAATATCTCCTCAATCGCCAGATTTAAACTTAATGGAACATATTTGGGGATATCTGATAGCTAGATTACGAAAATACACAATTAAAACGAAAATCGAACTAAAAACAGTAAGACTCGAAGTGCGGCTGAACATTTACTCAGAAATTGCACAAAAAAAGAAAGAAAAAAGAATGAAATCTATTCCCAGACGTTTAAAAGTTATTGTTGACACTGCATGATATTCTACTAAATAATAATTTTGTAAAAAGTTAGATTATTTACTAATTTTTTGACATTTTTTCAAAGTGTACGAAGACTTTTGTGAGATAAAATTTCCGGCAATTTTCGGTTTTTTATTTTTTAAAAATTATGTTTTAATGTTTTATTAAAAAATTTCATGTAGTTTTGTTAAAGATAGATCATATATCTTATAATAAAATACCTGTTCCGAAATATTATTTTTAACCAATGGATAATGGCCTATTTCATTGAAAGTCGTAGGTGTACGAACCCTTTTGGGAGCCACTGTACATTACGTATATGAACTCGATACAACACTGACTGTTGTGGTCGAGCATAATAGACAAATGTTCGAATTCCCTTGCGCATTAAAAAGACATTCAATTCAAACTATTTACTCAAGTAACCTATTGTTAAATTGATGAAGTTGACGCAAGAAAGTCTTTAGTTTCACAAATCGAAAAGATTTTCAATGTATGACATTCTGCCATTTTGGTGGACAGCGGATAGCGCATTACCAGAACGAAGGATCAGTGTGTGTTCTCTATAAAAACCAAGTCAATATCTTGTGCTCAATTGCAAAGATACTTTTATCTTGAATTATGCCAAAAAAACCCAGATTGCAGGATCACTTAAGAATTTCCTCAAAAATAAAGGAGAAAGATTCATATTAGTACTACAAATATCTTTTTCAAGGGCTTGCCATTTTCGTACATTTCATGTGTGTGAATCTTTGGCTAAGTATCACAAAAGTAATCAAAGGTTAAAGAATCCAATAGCTTGACGAATCCATTTTTGTTCAAAAAATAAAACATTGCCAATTTAGCAAAGGAATTCGTAAATCTAGCAGGTGTTAGTGATAGAAACACTTTATGTCTACTTCTACTCTCATTTATAGATATGGTTCATAAGTACATACAGCTAATAAATTAAGAGAACGTTTATGTTTATTGCTTAAACCGATGGTATTATCAACAGAAGACGGTAATAGTTACTTGTTACTGACTGAATGGCGAGTGGGTAATAGAGCAGCATTGAAGGTAAATACACAAGGAAAGAAAAAAGTTCTTTAGAACAAACTATAATAATGTATTTGCTGTTTTAGAAACTTCGTGATTACTCATTAAAACCAAATGCGTTGACATTGAAGGTAAGCAAAATTTAAATCAAAAAAAGAAAAAAAAAAAATGTGTTCATCAGCTATTAACCACAGAGACAGAGACGTGGGTAATGGGTTGGGATGTAATGTAAAAGAAAAAACCTAAGAGAAGGAAAGAGAGAAAAAAAGAAAAAGAAAGAAGATTATTGCGTCAGCTTTTTCTAGTATATCTAGGAAAGACCAGGGCACGTTTACGAAGATTTTTTGAAAAATTCTTTCTAATTTTTATATTTGAAACTAGGATATTTTAGACATTGCGGTTTTATAAAGCAGTTAATGAAGTAAAAATTTGTATTTACAGTTGCTGCTCAGCTCGTGTTTTTAACCGTTTTTTTTTTTTTTTTTTTTTTTTTGAGTCCAAATCGGATGCGTAAACTTCCCCCAAGCACGGGGCAAATTTACGCATATAGTGGGGCACGTTTACGCATAAAAAATGGTACCATGGAGCAAGTGATATAGATATTTAACCAAATTTAAATGTTTTATATCTCTTAAAACACTTTGAAAATTAGCAAATCACAAATAAAATAATTAAGGAACATTTTATAAGCTAAATTAAAATCCCAGGGTTTTTTTGCTAATATATATTAGAAACTATTTAGTCATCTTCATCGCTGTTAGATTTTACTAACAAAAATAAAGTATTTCTTTTCGCATACTTGTCATGGGACTGCGTTTTTACATTGAACCCTGTCTTGTGTTTTTTTTTGCTTGGTTGTGTGCTTTCAAACAGTAGATGCAAGCGTAATTCTCTACTTCACAAACATAATCGTTCACTAATTTCTTTTTTTACAGAGCGTAGTAACTTTACCCTGTCGCAGGTTTTGTTTTCATAATTTTTTCTTTGATGTCTTCTATTTCTGCTTCAATAGAAACTTGAAAATTTTAAAGTAATTTCTCATTTTTTTTTTGTTCTGTTCATTTTGTTTTTTTCTTTGTAGCTTCTAACTGCTCTTGTCTGTGAGTTTCTTTAATCGGAGTATTAGTTACGAAAAAAAAAAGAGGATGCTCACAATCCTGGTTCCTAAGCTTTGTTCCCACTTTTTCAAATGGTCGCAGTTGGAGTAATCCATATGTGACGATGTGGAAGGCCTAATGGGAGAAATACTTAGATTACTGATAAGCCTTTTCATTATTTTGACACCTAACATGGTTCTGTTAGTGTTTTGAACGTAATGTCTTACCATCTTTAAAATAAAGAAAATTAAGTATTACAGGCTGAATAGTGTATGAAGTGTTAAAGCTGAACATGCATGAAGACAACACTATATGATTGTAAGCTATAAGATACGAATCTGTTACGTAATTAAAATAATTAAAAATGAATGGTGATTTTCAAAACTAAATAACCTGAAAATACTAAAGGTTTGAGACAGTACATAGCAAAAAAAGTGTTTCGTGGGCTGTTTAGAAGTAAGACAGAGTAGTAAGACACAGAACGTACGTAAATATGCCCCGATGAAAACGCGCAAACGTGCCCCGTCGGCAAGTTTGGATTTATTTTTAACTTGCAACAAAATTTAATAACTTTTCTGTCCACATAAATACAATTCTCAAAAAAGGATAAAATTCTACTTTTTATACATTTATTTGTTTTTAACAAAGCATTATTTATTCACAATAAGCTTCATAACGTTCAAGTAGCATCAATCTGATATAACTGTTGGTTCTCCTTTATAATTCGTTTTGAAAAAAAAGCACTGCGTAAACGTGCCCCGGTCTACCCCACTCTTTCTATCTCAGAGATTTACGGAAAGTTGTTTTCATTGGTGGTGAAATTTTACAACTTACTGCTTCCTAAGCTACTTTAAAAAATTCGATAACTTTGGTTCATGTAGTTTGCTTATGACAGTGAAAGTCATTTTTTTCAAGTAGATTTTTATTAGTTTCCTAAACCACTCGATAACATTCGCTTTGTATTAGCGATTGAAACTATTTCAAAAACCTGGTAAACAAAAGAAAATAAAATGAATTCATTACTGTTAGTTTTTTCGTTTTTTTTTTTTTTCTCGTTTCACTGGAAGTTTACAATTTGTTTGAATTTAACATTGTGTGGTGTCCCATACTATTAATTCGAGTTTCCTAATTTGTATATATATATATGTGTGTATTTCTCTTATTCAGTTGGAAAGAA
This sequence comes from Uloborus diversus, assembly GCF_026930045.1. Lineage (NCBI taxonomy): Eukaryota > Metazoa > Arthropoda > Arachnida > Araneae > Uloboridae > Uloborus > Uloborus diversus. The sequence goes on along the minus strand of NC_072731.1, from coordinate 89,086,675 downwards.
CGGAAGTCGAGTTCCTGTGATGGTGTTCATTCATGGAGAATCCTATGAATGGAATGCAGGAAACCCTTATGATGGTCGTGTACTGGCAAGCTACGGTAATGTCGTTGTTGTAACAATCAACTACAGGCTGGGGGTGTTAGGTAAGTAAATTATCACCTCTTGAACAAAACTTACATATTTGCTTTAAGTTTTGAAATATGCTGCTTAAAAATTATTTTTTAAATTAAAGATATACGAACCTAAAAGATTTTTTTAAAAAAAAAGAAAAAAAATTATTTTTGACCTCCTGAATTCAAATTATGTTTTTCGCAATCACGAGTGTGTGTGTGTGTGTATGTAGGCGCGTGTGTTTATGTGTGTAGGGGGGTATATGTGTGTAGGAATGTATGTTTATGTCTGTGTGCAGGTATGAGTGTGTGGGTAGTTGTGCGTATGAGTGTCTGTGTGTGGGAGGGGGAATGTGTATGTGTGTAGGCATATGTGCATGTGTCTGTGTGCAGGTATGAGTGTGTGGGTAGTTGTGTGTAGGTGTATGTGTTTGTGTATGTGTGTGTATGTTTGTGTGCGTATGTGCGTGTGTGTGTAGTTGTGTATGTATGCGCCTGTGTATAGCATATGGATGCAACCTGACGGAGACGGTTTTCGCTAGAGGAGCAGCATCGTGAGGAGCCGTTCGACGGTGATGCTGCAGAGGGTGCTGGCGGGAAAATAAAATGATAGGACCTCAAAACAGTCAAATGAAGGCAATAAGCAATCGTGATTGCTCAAAAAAAAAAAAAAACACTGACAGAAAAACTGTTTACCAACAGGATTTTAACAATTTCGATGCACTTTAACGGAAAAAAAAATAGTTGAAAGTTGTGCTAATGGTTTGCATTTTGACTAAACCAATTCACAGTGAACTTTCCTGCTTTAATTTTACGACGTTTTGTGAATCTCCAAAACTGTATCAATAGATATCCATACTACATCTCACTATTTATTCGTTAAGGTCACATTTAAAAGCAAATTTTAATTCCCGTGATTTATATTAAACTGTGTCATTTTATTTATTTTTTTTAAATTTAAGTAAGCACAGGCTTACACAGGTATTAAACGCTCTCCAATTAGCACGAGTCTAATTTTACTTCATTCTGATCAATTTAGAATGGATTTTAAAATTTCGGATATTTTTCTTTTGTAATTTCCAATCAGGAGAGCAACGACAAATACACCCAAACCTGTTTTTATGCGGTGGAAAGGGGCCGCATAAAAATCGCATTAAAATTTTTTTCGAAACTTCACGAGTAGCTATAAAAAGTTGTCTTCGCAATTCAATCAAAAAAAAAATATGCGGTGAATAGGGAGCGCATAAAAAAAGTCTCACGTAGAAAATAACCCAAAATGTTTCATTAAAACGAAATCAAAATAAACCAAGTGATGATAAATTTACCGACTCCCAAATAATTTCCAAAAGAAGGAAATTTTTGGGAGGTCACAGTGACTTCATCAGGACCATCAGGATGTCCCTGTCGTCACTTGAAGACACCTCGCACTCGTTTCATAAATAATTTTCACATGCCGCACACACACAAAAAAAAAAAAAAAAAAAAAGAAAGAAAAAAAAATCGCACAAAAAAGACCGCACAAAAACAGGTTTGGGTGTATAACTATTCACTCGCAAACATGCGTCACAATTGCTGCTTGTTAAGGCTTCACATTCATCTATGTAATGCTGATGAGTAAGTGAAAGTCGTAAAATTACAACAAAATCATCTGCTCGAACTCGGTCCGCACTTCTAGTAGCGCTTCTGTTGAAATGAAGCATGCAACACAAGAAATATCAGAAAAACTTATAATTAATCCCTAAAGTTATTTTACTGAATTTGCAAGGGACTATCTCCATTTTCGATCTAATTTGACATGGTATTGATGTACTCAATGGTGACATTTCATTTATTCGATTGAGTCTTGAATTTCATCCTTGTAACAAGGATTTCAATAAAAAACATTCTGTGATGTTTTCGGCTACTTTTTATGCGACTTTTTTAAATTCTATGTCTGCTGAAGAACAGTTACGGGTATGAAGCGCATGTCTTTTTACAAGCAAAGTTTCTGTTCCTTAGAAAAACGCTTACAACACTGACCAAGCTTGCAACTTTATCCATAAGACTAACACAACAATTTTCCTACTTGGTATTGAATTTTGGATATCAAATGTTCTCACATAAATCTCATGAGCATAAAATGTTTGATTCAACTCTTATTTGCTAGTATTTTTTCGGGAGGTTTAAAAAGTGTAAAAGCAGATTTCATCTACTCTTGACATTCTATACATCTTAAATGTTTACTTTTAGAATCATTTTTGAAATATGAACTAATTTCGTTACTCTCATTTCCCATTTTCAACTTGAGTTTAAATCTGTGCTATAATTTTTCATTTTGTACTTTGGGGAAGCAAGACACCGAATGTCATTGCCTTTAAATCCAAGAAACTTTTGTTCAACAAGTAACGCATGATGAGCAAGATAGTTTTCATTACGTACGGAAAGAAATGTTTTTAAGTAACTTTTTTCTAGAGCATTAATATCGACACATCCTGCCGCCAGGGTAGTTATATGGTTATCATACATACGATTTATTTAAGGCAGCCCTTCACCCCCACAATAGGGTTTCTATAGCAAATAAGGCTTTTTCTGTCATCTTTCTGTCAGAAACATTATTGTTCCCCGGTCCAATAAGTGAAAATATACCACTTTTACTTCCTTTTACAAAAAAAGAAGTATTGTAACCACGAAAAGATTTTCACTCAAAAATCGGTCTTAATTTCCATTTTACTCATCCCCGAATGAATGTTGAGTTTTTTTTTCCGAACCGACCACACGTGGATATATTCCTAAGAACGTGTAGACACCCGAATACCACGTGTAGACATTTTGGCGATCCCTGAGTTAATTACAACGAGTTTTCTCGTGACGTATGTATGTAGGGGCTATGTATCTCGCATAACTGAAAAAACAGTATGTCCTATAATGTTGAAATTTGCTACGTAGACTCTAAGTGGGGTCTAGCTGTGCACATCCTCTTTTGGTTGCATTCGGATGTTCCAAAAGAGGTCTTTTACATCTTTTTGGGGGAACCTAATTATTAATTTCAATGCAAACTCAAGTAGTGTTATAATTTGGCAAACACTTTTGTTGATATTTCGCCAAAGTTTTGGTCACCAAGTTTTGTCGCCAACTTGACGAGAAATTTGGCGCTTTTTTTAAAATTTGGTTTTAATTTGGCCATATTTGGAGAGTTAACCATTGAATAACATTAAAATTTCCAATATTGGGAACATTTATCTGTATAAAACGTTTTCTTTGCTTCGGTTCGCAACAAACTTGAGGTGAAAATATTTAAAGTGTTTCTTTTCTCACTCCGAGGTACTATTATTATTAAATTTGAGTAAAAGGAAGTCATGTGAGGCACAAATCAGCTCGTTTATTCTTCCATTTGCACCCTATCAACAGGGTTCATAATCTTGCATTTAAGTACAAAATTATAAGGCCTGTTAAAAACCGTTTATATTACTATAGCACCTTTTTTTTTCTATTTAAAAGTCTTTCTGTTGTTCATTCGATAGAAGTAAGTACTAGAAATAAGATTTTAGAAGTGTTAATCACAAATCACGATGTAACACAAGCTAGGCTATTTGAAGACTGATGAAATTCATTTTCGTAGCATATATACCGAAAACCTTGCATTTCCATTGATAAAACGTAGCACAGTGCTTTGTGGTCAGTTCTTTTCTGTCGTCCAATACAGGCTGCCTTACCCCAGCTTGTAAAATCCTTCACAAAGCGCTGAGAAAGTTTTAAAACTTTACTATAGATTAAGAAACTTTATTAAAATTATTTAAAAAAAAAAACTAACTGAAGTCCTTGATTCCGAAATTTGACTTTTTTGGAAACTTCTTTTTTTAATATGAAATTTGAATTTTCAATCATAAAGTATATTTTTTTTATTATGAAAACTAATAATCCTCAACAGATTTTGAATTTTCCTATTTTTTCACGTCGTTCGTATGTTCCTTCTCCTATTTGCATTTTTTGCCTTAAGTCAATTTGGTTTCCGAAATATTCTTCTCCTTTATCGAAGTCATAAATTTTGCATTCATGGAAATATCGTGCGCTTGATATATGGGCCCACAAAAGTGAAGTACAAATCTGCATAAATAAACACATCCCTCTTGATGAGGCTCTTCATTGCCGATATCAATTTTCCACGCATGACGTGGCGCTCCTGGCAATATCCCGCCTGAGTGAGAAAGAAGAGATAAAATCTAGTCTTCTTTCACCGTTTTTTTTTGCTTTTCCGCTTTACTTAGCAGTTTTTCCCTTTTGTGTGGGCTCGGGCATTCTCAAATTTCTCGTTTCAGGCATCAATGGGAGAGGATGTCTTTTCGAAATGACGTCATCTATTTCTTCTGCAACATCAATATGTTTTGTACGCCCTCTAGAGATGTAGGAATACGAGTTATCCGATATTTGTCTGAGAAAGATGGAACCTAGCTTTTATACCTCTTATGAAATATGAATATGTATTTTGTAAGGCTTTCATGGGAAATTCCATAAAGCCTTAGAATCCGATAGTTGAGTTTTCTTATGAAATTCGTAATATGTTCTTGATAAATGTTGCTCCATCTTAGAAGTTATTACATGGATAACTGGCTCAAATGTCAAAAAACTGCATGGGACAAATTGTTTTATGTACCCTGAAAGGATTGAAAGCACCAAAAGTTTTAGTTAATTGATCCTTGGTATCAGCTGTAATTTCCTGGTAAGTAAAGGAGAATACAATTTGACTGAAAAAAGGACATCAACTAAGACTCTCCCAAAATAAATACTAAGTATAAAAACAGTACTGACGAAGAAGATGCAACATTTCCCCTTTCCATTTTTAGCCTCACCAAGCTAAAAATTACGTGTTTTGCTAAGAAAAAAATACTTCCAAATTTTTTCCTTCTATAACTGTTCTGCGAAAAAATAAGGTAGGTGAACACCATAAATTATGTTTTTTCTTCAATATTCATCACCCCTTTTAAAGTTTTAATCGATTGTAAAGTATAACCTAAACTGCACATTTTGACTATTTATTAGTTGAAAAAAAAAAATTCGAAAGGTTTTTTTTTTTAGTGAAAAGCAATTTTTATTAAACAAAAAACATCCATTTCCTTAACACTTCCACTGCTTTCACTTTTTCATAATTTTTAGATTTTTGTGTGTATATCTCTGCGATAGATACCAAAGAGTGTTATGACTCTTAAATTAGGAAATTAAAAAACAGGTTTTATGTGTTATTGTTTGCAAAAATCCCTCGGAAAAAGTTCTTTTTGTATCCTAACTTTAATTAATCATTATTTCAAAACCATTTATTGCATGTACATTAGCTTTTATAGGTTTATATCACTATGTTGAATCACCATCTTTGCAAGTTTCAAACGTATAGAGTGAATACTTTTTTTTCTAGAGTTGTTGGTCTAAATAAAAAGTATAAAAACGGGCTTATGAGAAAATCAAGAAAGAAAAAATAAATTTCATCTATAAAGCAGTGCATTTGAGTTGAATAAATTTTATCTAGTTTTCTCAATAGTTCATCGATTAAAAAAAAATAAAAAATAAATGCGGATTTAGAAAGAAGAATATTGGAGCTTTTTAAATTTATCAAAATTCCAAAATCAACTTATTTTGAAAATTAGAGTGTTCGCCAACCTTAATATAAGATAGAATAGCATAGCATTCCGCAGCTATTTTACTGTAAAAATTCTCAGTAAATGGTTTTTTGACATTTCAGTCTTTGATCCTTCAATCAGCTAGCATTCCTATATTTTCCTTTCTGCAAGCCTTTACTCCTTGCTTTCAAATAAATAAACCGTAATTCTCTGAATAAATTCAATTTTATTCATTTATGATTTATTTTCAGAATTTAATAAAATACATTTGTATTTTAAAAGCTGAGAAAATTATTTTAATGCAAATCATTCTTACAAAGTACACATTTGCCTATTATTAAGTTAAGCTGCAATAAATGAAATTAAAGTTGTTCCATTCTTTTAAGAATGCTCTTTTCATATCTAATAAATTTTGCGTATGTAATACTGCGTATGCAAAATTGAACTCAAATTATCTCTGCTTGAATGAACATTTCCAAGTATCACAGTTGGCTGATTTCAGACAGGGCCCTTGAGGATTTTTGAGCTACGTCATTATGCATATTTATATATTTCATTTTTTCCTTTCGCTGCTTTTAATCGCTTACTGAAAGTTATCACTGTGTTTGCTACGAGAAGTATCACAGGTTTCTGTGCATCAGAATGACGAATTAATTTTGTCTTATGCTACTTCTGCTAATTTTATAAATATCTTCTTTAGGTAAAAAACTGTTTCCTTGAAGTGCGAATAAAAAAGAGCAAAAGTTGATCTTAGAATACACGTTTGAGGGGTTAATTGTTTGTGCTTCGAATTAAGATATTTCTGAATTTAAAAAAAAAAACCTATTGGAAGATCATTTCTCTATTTTAAGTTTTAGATTTACAGGCATCTGAGAAAAATTAAAACAGTTATGATTTTATTTCTCGTTAATATTTGTGTTTTGTTTTTACGCGGTCCTCCGATCTTTTTTTTGTTACTTAACTTTCTTACACTCTAAATTCTTTCAGACACTTATAACTTAATCGTTGTACTGCGAAATATTAACCAATACTTTCGAAATCTCAAAAAAAAAAAAAAAAAAAAACTTTTTAACAAGAGGACTTACAAATTTTTTAGCTCTGCTTAAACAAGGACTTTTTTTTCGTTTTGAATAACACACCAGAATTTTCAAAGTAATTTTGCTTGTTTCTAGTATGAATATTATTTAAGGCACAGTCCATGGCAATTCTGGCAAGCAAATAAAAAAATATGTTAATAGTATCTGAAGTTTTTGAATTTGACGTATGTTAAAATTTAGAAAAACTGAGTTACATACGTACTAGTATTTTTTGTCGCTGTCTCCCAAGAAAAAAACTCTGTCCTAAACCAGCCCAAGGTGACAACCTTGGTGCAATTTCTGATCTGTGGTTCTCGACAAATTTTTAAACTGATCTCTCCTCAGAACAGTGCTTTTAATTTGTTGTTTTATAAACTATAATTATTTTCTTTTTAAAACAATGTTCACCATTTGGAACTATGGTTTTATTTTTTTTTCCTGCAACAGACTTTTGAATCAATATTTGTTTTTTTTTTTTTTTGATTTGGCAATTTATTTATTTTTATTATTTGTACTGTTGATCAGTATCATAAAAAAAGTACTATATTCCCTAAAAAAGAAGTTTTAGAGACATTTGAAAATCTGAGAGTTTTTCAGTAAATGTGTATGTAACAGTAGACTTAAAAGTGCAAAATTTCATTTAATAGCAAGCGGTCAAGAGAAACTTTGAATTTAGTTATTTAACCACATTTTCATTTTTAGTAGCAGTTTCATTTAGAGTTTTTAATTTTAATAAAAGGAAGAACGTGATATTTAATCAGGACAAAACCTCTTTCCCCACGCAACCTTTTACCGTACTTGCAAATGCCTTCTTGTCTTCATAAAAATAAAAATTTCGGCAAATTAAAATCAAAATGTGGCTGCATAAGCAATGTTTTCTGATGGCCACTTACTACTAAATAAAATTTTGAAGTCGTCCTTCACACATGCAGTTTGGATGAAATATCAAGCTCAACCCTAAGAGTGGGTTTTCAAGAAAACACAAACCTACGGCCTATAGCGGTAACAGCTTCATTAGCTACCCGCCTCTTATTGGTGCAGTGGACGCTGTCATTTGATCAACTCTACTTGGAACAAAGTTTAGTCATAGCCCACTAAACAGTGCTTTAATAAAACTGGATTTATAGCCACTTCAAAACAATTAGTTGTGATTTCGCCATCATCTGCCACGATAGAATTTGGATGGATAGGCTTTGAAGATTTTATTAGACAACGATTTGAAAATCGGAACTATTTGAGAAGATATATTTGTCGATAGCACAGTCCAACAAAAAATGTAGGAAACTATAGTAATGATGTTTAAAGACCCAGTGGGGGAGGAAAAGACTGAAAAGCAGCGAATCCAAATAAAGACGTCAAACACATGCTTAAGCAACTTACATGGTAGAAAAATTATTATGTATGGTAAATAGTTTAGTGAGAGCAAAAAGGGATTTTTGTTGATTTTTCTTTGGGAAAACGAATGCTCAGAGAAATATTGACTCATTCTTTAAAAACTGTAAAATAAGGGCAAGATTGTCAAGTTTTAAACCGCGTTTCAAACATTAATTAGTTAAATGCAGGTACAGTGTATTCTGTAGCAAAATTACGATAAAAATGTTGATGCGTTCGGTTAGTCTACAATACGTTTGCCATTACCGTATGCTGTCCTGTTGATTGTAGATAAGCAATGAAGCGAAGAAACGTTATGACTCAACGTTAAGAAGTTGGGTGAGGTGGAAAAAGTTAATTGAAGGTGGTCAAATTACGAAAGCTATACTATAGTTAGATATGATTGAAATGCATACCATACAAGCATTTCAATCATATTTAAAATTGTTTGCATTCATTTGTTTGCTTTAATTCTATAAAAAACATACAATTATTTCTAGATTTTTTTTTTTTTAAACTGAAAATCTGTTTCCGCTATTAAGTTATAAGAAACAAAGTTTCTGCTTGTTATAATTCACAAGATTAATTTCGTTCATTGTGGGACAATTGTCTTGACGTCTTATGCTTTATTGTTTTTCTCATAACTACATGCTCATCAATGTAACTTTTCTCATTTTATCTTTAAATCTCTTTATGCATATAAAATTTAATTTTCTTGTAGGGTTTCTGCCTGCTGTTGATAAATCAGCTAGGGGAAATTATGGGTTGATGGATCAAGTGGCAGCTTTGCATTGGATTCAAGAAAATATTGAAGAATTTGGAGGGGATGCGTCTAACGTCACCATATTTGGTCACGGCTATGGTGCAGCATGCGTAAATCTTTTAATGCTGTCACCCATGGCAAAAGGTAAATCGATACTAAATTTTATTAGATTACCACTCTCATATACTTAGCGCTCATACTAATAATTGTGTTAAAGTAAGTAATTATACTGTGCAGCCCCCTCCCCCCCACCCATCAAAATATTTCTGATGCCATTTTTGCTGATTTTTATGTGAAAAGAATCCGTGAATTCAAATGTGACCACAATTTTCCCGCATTATATCTCACTTTTTGAAAATCCCCCCCCCCCCCAATGTTTTCAGTTTTCCAGAGTATTGTAGCCATTATTTTTTATTGAGAGGAAAGGTGGTGTTATATTAACCATTAACATTTTTTCTGAGGGACTAGAGAGGGGCAAAGTTCACACAATATAATTTTAAAATTTGTATTCTTTTTTAAAAAAGAAACGTAGAAGTCATTAGGCACTTATAAGAATGTGTAATCACAGAAGACTTGAAAAGATGACCGAAATAAAACCAATTAACTACAAAAAAATGGTAAAGGTCTTTATAAAAATGATGATTAAAGAAAAAAAAAAACACGCACATGAAATTAAACGAGGAACACTTCACATACTAAGCTCTATGAAATTGAGCTTCTTATTAAGATTTCTAAGATTTAACTTCGAATTCCTGTTTCTTATCACTTAAAAGCGGCTTGAAACTTACCTTTGTAGAACAGTATTAGGTACCACTATTCTACAAAAAGGTTTTTTTTTTTCCACCTGGTGAAAAAAATCCTGATCTTAGCATAAAATACTGCGCTGAATTCATATATGTTAACAGTTTTTCTCCATTGCCCACAGATTTTTTGTAACCCACAATGGAAATTTGTAAGAAATGTATATATTAACATGTATGATTAATAATTTTAAAAAAATGTCAAAAACTTAGTGACTGTGCATTTCATTCTGTATTTGGTATCAAGAATTTTCCTCTTAAATGTCCAGAAATAATTGGTATGCACTTGTTTACTTGTACAAAAGATGCCCTGAAAACATGCCTTCATTCCTTAGCTATGAAGTGTTTTATCACAAAACTTGGAAATTCTGGTTTTAAATATTGAAATTCAGCACCGTGCTATCTATAATCTTCACAATTTTTTTGAAAAGACCAAACTTAATGCCAATTTTAAAAGGAATAATGGGTTAATTCTTTTTCTTTTTTTTATTACTTTTGCTATTTCAGTCCCATTCAAACAGAAAACGAGAAAATCGTGCAAAGACCGAGCAGTTAATCCTTGTTGTTGTTGTTGACGTGTGTGCAAAAGGTGAAATTAAATTGGGCCAAAGGTACGAAGTAAAGTTTTGTCCATTTCTTGGGCATGCTTTGAAAAAATGATGTCCTTGGTCCAGTCGATGTCAATATTGATGAGAGCCTATTGCATGACTGGACAAAAGAAGAGATGATGGTGGTCAAGTTGCGTAGATGGACAATGCGGCAAATTGAAGTTAAAGTTCTTGATCCATCCTTGATCCGATTCCAGTTTTTGAATAATGGATCAACCCGACGACCAGCAGCATTACTGATAAACATAGCTGTATAGGTGAATTCCAGCAGTAACAGAAGGACGGTTTTACAAAAAAAAAAAAAAAAATCGATGGATTTCTGTCTGTGAGCATACCAAAATACATATTTTTTCAAAAACTGATGCATACACATCATAGAAAGTTGCTAAAAATCCGAAGCCAAGAATTTTTCGTTGGTAACATTTTTAAAAATCAAATTTTAAAAACGGTATCGGACGGACATTTTTGAGGCATGATTTTTACGCTATCATGTTCTCCCCAAAAGTTCAGCTAATATAAAAGGGAAAATTCTATAAAAATTAGAGCACATACAGGAGTGTTCAGTCATTACAATTTCACCTCTAGTTTAAAAAAATAGTATGAGATGGTAGCTTAGTTTTCAGACTATAGTAGCTTAGTAGACCATAGGTCGAGATGGATCTAAAGTAAAAAATATCGCTTTTTCCAATGGTGCCAAAAATAATACTGTGGGACAAATCCTTCACTCTTTATTGATAGATTTAATGAAGAAAGTAGCGCCTGAATTTAAACTAAGCCTAAACAAATTCGAGCTAAAATGCAAGTAACTCCCACCGTAAGAGCATTGAAACAAATTGCGTAGAACGCGAGAAATTCTATTCTCTTCAACGATATATAATATTAATATGTGCAAGTAATTTTTCATTCCCATATTCAGGAATTTATGTGAAAATTGGGCCTAAATTGTGATAAAAAAGAACTATGCATCGAATTTTTTTTTGGACTAGTCAGCAAACCTTTTCAGGACTTAAAGGAACAAGTTGTGAAAATTTCAGCGAAATCGGCTGGGTAGTTCTCGAGTTTTGCGAGTTCAAACACACAGACGCTTTTTGTAGAGATGACCATTACATTAAGCAATGCTTCCAATCATACATACACTGCTTTGCTCGACAGTAATACCATTTTCTCTTATTTTAGGACTATTCCACAGAGCAATAATGCAAAGTGGTTCTGCCCTCAGCCCTTGGGCAATCGCACACGAAGCCATTACTCATACGCACCATATTGCAGAGGCATTGGACTGTCCAGCCCAAGATAATACGGCCCTGGTCGAATGTTTACGGAAACGAGAGCTTCAGGAAATAATGGATGTCGAAATTCCGGTACCTGATTACTTGTCTGCATTCGGTCCCACGGTGGATGGTATTGTTCTCCCCCAAGATCCGGAAGTAATGATGGAAAGAAGTCCAGAGCTTTATACGCAGTATGATCTCCTGTTCGGGAGCACAAAAATCGAATCCTACTTTCAGTTTTCTGCCTTAGAGGAGACGTTTGGAATCGAGAGTTCGAGAAGGGATAGAATTTTAAGGACGCTTGTCAGAAATCTGTTTACATATCATTTGCAGGAGGTAATTATCTTCGTCTTCCTCTTCTTTTTCTTCTTGTTATTATTATTATTATTATTATTATTATTATTATTATTATTATTATTATTATTATTACTTTGCTGACACTTTAAAAAAAGGAAGGAGTTAGTAGCAAAAACTCATTTTCAGAGAGGTACTGTTTTGATGCAACAGTTTATCTTCATACATGACTTATTAAACTTTTTTTTTTTTTGGTAATTGTAAATAACAAAAATATTTGAAACGGTTTTAAATTTAAGTTTGAAGATTTTTTTTTATAACATTGGTAACAGATACTTAATTATTTATATATTGATAAAAATAATAATTGTGAAAGAAACATGCATTAACTAGTAAAACCTACATTACTATAACAATATAATAATACTTACATATATTTTCAAATATATTGAAGTTTGAAATCGACAAGATTGCATGAAGCAACTAGAAGCAAACAATTTGTTGCTGACTTTGAAAATAATTCCTAATAATTAACATAAGCTTAAAAAACGAAAGTTTTGACCTTGCGCTACAATTTTTCTCACCTTTCAATGTAAATCTTACATTTAAAGGAAATCTTCCTTGTAAAAATAGGAAGTTTTTTTATTCAATATTTTTAAACACAGTCTAAGTGCTTTATATGTTCGACTTGACGTGTCATTAGGCTAAGCAGTTACGAGACTAAACTATTCAAATACGAATTAAAAATCTCCCCAACAGTTCAAGAAGAGATCTCTACTCGAAATTAATTATATGCTTATAAAATACATTTACAGTTTTAGTCGCAATTTTAAAATGTAGTTTTCGTTTTAATTTTTCTGCTATATAAAGTTAAATAACGGTTTAAATTGTTACAACTTTGTGTGAGTATTACTTTTTTAATGTATGCATGCACTTATTTGTAAAATTATCACGGAATTATCTGATAAGTTTGATTCAAGTAATTATTTAAATTTGCTCGAATAGTTAATTGATGAACCCAAATATTGACTTAAGCACATTACGAAAGATTCAGTAAAATGCATTTAATTTAGAATTCATTACCGTTTATTATTATTATTATTATTATTTTTTAATTTTTGTAAATTGCACTAGAGGTGCAAAATATTAGCATTATTAAGTCGCAAATAGGCAAAAATATTGCGTACACATGCATCAAATAAGCATTTAACCCCTTTTCCGACTGGACGAAAAGTTGATGATTCCCACAAGAAGCAACTAATTAATATTTTATATATCGTCGCCTCAGAGCAACAGGAAGATATCTAATCCCAGAAATAACACTAAGATGTCCTACTGTTGCTCTGAGGCGACGGTATATCTATTTATTATTATTATATTATTATTTTTTTTTGGTTTCCTCATGTAACGAAGCTTTAGAAAATATTATAGTGGAAAACACTAGCATAATCAAGGATAACACTAAACTCATTTTCATACCAGGATTTTCAGGAAAAAAGTTTTAAGCGGTCCCGCCCCCTTTTTTCTCTTTTCATTCTAAACCACTTTTTCTCGAACGACTGACGTAACATAAAAAGGGTTCAATGATCTGGTTTCAATACCAGTAATTCCTACCATATTTTTTCTTTCTAGATATTTCTGACAATAGTCAATGAATATATGGACTGGTCAAAACCATTTTTACACGCAAGCAACATTTTCGAGAACACCGTCGATGCTCTAGGAGACGCTGTAGTTGTTGCCCCTATCATCCGAGCGGGATCCTTCCACAGTGGTGGCCTCCTACGCGACTACAGCTATCCTTTCCAATCGTCTTCGACCACAGCAGCAGAGAAGAGAAGCTACTTTTATGTCTTTACGTACCAGACGGAATACGGGGACTTCACATCGAAAGTCGGATGCATAACTGGAGAAGATCTGCCATACGTTTTTGGAGCTCCACTGGTCACTTCTTTGGCTCACTTTGGCAATAACTACACGAAGGCCGAGGTTTCGCTGTCTGAAGTGATTATGACGCAATGGACTAACTTTGCCAAATACGGGTATGAAGTACCCTTTATTTTGTCAATATTTTTATTTTTCATCTTTCAAAGAAAATCATCAGTCTCATGAGATGCTTAAATAATCTACAGTGCTTAAAGAGAGTGCTTAAATAATCTACAAAATTTGTGCATAAAATAATTTTTCCCAAATGCAGAACAGATTGGATTATCTGAGAAATCAACTGCATTTGAATCAACCAAACTGTTCATGAACATAACATCCATTCCATTTTTCTGACTCAACACGGAAACATGAACCCATTTGCGTCATATTCAAGACAATAAGGAGTTGGGATAGAGGGTAAAATGAATGTCAATGCCACTTAATTATAACAGCTGCCTGTATAAAATGTGAAAGAAAATTGTTGACACAGTATTTCGTAAATCTACCAATTGACTATCAAATTAATTAAAACAAAAATTATCTTATCTTTTATTTTTATTCAGATTACAGAACATACTAGTCTTATAATATGTACAGTACATAACAGTTAGAACTTTACTAAAATGGATCATAAGTGCACAGGAAACGAGAGAAATACTTTGCAGTGTAAAATAGAGTTTATTTAATTGGAAATAAACATATAATATGTAAACAGTTGAAGTAGAAAAGCAATATGTCAATAGTTGACGTTTTCTTTTGTAACGTATACAAATCATGAATGCTTCAACCAGTGCTTAGTAAATAATTTTAAAGAAAGTAATGCAAAAATTGCTAAAAACCCTGATAATGAGGTTAAAAAACAAACGTGTAAAGCATTTGGTAAAATATAACTAGATTCGCTAGAAATTATGCCTATGCAATGCTCGGAAAATTATTAAAATATATTACAAATAATTTGCAAGTATGTACCCTTTAAGAACTAAAACATTTTTTAAGTACATGTCTGCTATACGAAAACAAAATAATTACCTAACATAAAAAATAATTCCAAGTCATTCTATAATATATCATATATTAACTGTGAAAAAAAAATGTTTTCAATTAGGGCGTAACAAATCGAAAAATATTTTACGAATGTGGACTTGAGAAAGTAGGGTAGACAACTTTTAGAAATTAATTATAAGAAAAAGGTTTGTAAGCTAAATGTTTCTAATTTAACTAGATAAAAAAAGAAAAATAAAAGAGTACGTGTTTTTCAAAGTAAAAACTCTTTATGAAAGCATCTAATTTTAACCATTACGAAAACTATAGGTACACTTTTTTTTTAAAGATTGATTTTATAATTTGTCGCAGAAAAAAAATTAAAACTGACAATTTTTTTTTCTACGAAAACCTATTTTGATTTTTAGTCATTGGAAAGAAAAAAGACAAAATTCCGATTTAAAATAAAAATTTCACCAAAAAATAATAACACGTATTAAAAAACAAAATAACTCTATGGATGTAAAAAGGAGCAATATGAATTCATAATTCTCTGACTTATTTTATGTCATTGTTCAGTTTACAAAAGAATGATTTTCGGACTATAGAAATGTTTTCACAATCTCTCAACTTGTTTTCAACTTTTTTTTCTAATTTCAAAACTTTAACGTCTAAAACCTTCATTGCGCCACATACTTTAAGGAGAAATTAAGCCTTTTAATTGTTAAGAAAATTAATCTTATATGGGAAAATATGCAGCAAAATAAAGGGGTTTACCTTAACATAAAAAGTGAATGAGATACATTTTGAAATGAAAACTTATTATAGATCGTCCAATTTAAAATCCTCCCTAAGTTCAATACTCTCTTTTGTTCTTTTCAAAAGTAGCCCATAATGTGCCTTAAATTCGTGGAAAAACCTTTTTGTTACAGCGTAATACATTCATTTTAATTTCATTTCAGAAATCCAAATATTGTGACGCCGGATAGTGAAACTCAAAGTGAAAATTTGAGAGGTCGCTACGAGAAAGCTAACTGGCCTGCCTACGAACCTATCCATCAGAAGTATTTAAGCATCAGTAAGGGAAACATTACATAATTATATAAAGGCTCTGCTATGTTTTACAATTTCAGATTCCTAAGTGGTATGTTTGCAGGTAAAAGAAATTTTCATTTACAAGCAAGGAAAACGTAATACAGTCAACCCGCTTATGACGAGCTCTGATTTAAAGAGAACCCACATACAAGGAGGAAATCAGAAATATTTGGCCGGGGACAATGTTGAACCTTTGGGAGCATTACTTGCATTTTATGAACAGTCCCTGCTTAAAGCGAACAATATTTTTGGGATTCATAAAATTTCTATTGACTTCCTGTTTAGCTTATAATTTCTTTGAAAAAGTCCTTGAACATTGCGAAGTCAACCAAAATATAGTGGTAAGTAATAGATCCCGAAAATAAGTGACTAAGTCGGATCATCACTTGTTAACATGTGAGCCATTAATCAATTGTAGAGTGAAAAAAGCATTTTAAAATTAAATATTTGCTTGCGACAATATAATCACCGCTGAGGTACCTACTTCCCAAGGATATTGCATCTCAAATTAGATCTAATGCTTGTGAAAATAATAATCATAGTGACAATCATAACGACAAATGTGAAATAGAACTACCTCAATAGACTCAATAGTTTTTGATACCTTTAACTTCAAATGTTTTGTAAAGACCAGGCAGCAAATCACGAGGTTTTGGGGATCATGAAACACAAGAAAGAATAAATTCGACAGTTCAAAGCCAATTAACCAAATTCTTTTATGCTGTGAAGAAAAAAAAATGTTTGAATTTTTATGATATTTCCCTATTAGGTGCTTGACAAGCACTTGGTTATTATCAGTAAATATCGCGGTCTCTTCACGATCATTATAACTGAGTTCGACTGTATTGCCAAAAACAACGGAAAGGAACGATAAACAATTCAAATGGATTTTTTAAACCACTTGAACTATGTTTCGCTCCAACCTGGTGTCCTTCCGTCCTTAAGCTCATATTTTCTTTTACACTGAAAGGGGCTTCCTTGTAATCCCGAAAAAGGAGTCTGCATTTTTTAAAGACAATATCGTGGTTTTTTAATTTAATTTAGTATATGGGTTGTTTATAAAGTCTAGCACTGATAAAGAAAAAAAAAGAGCTGTTTCTGTTTTAAACATATAGTATACACACTATACCAAAAGTATTGGGACAATTTCAAAAATATACATTTTTAAGGATTTTTCAAGAAATAAAAGACCAATTGCTTTGAAACTTTTGTCGCATAAAAAGTACGCTTCAGTTGTCATTTTGCAATAAACATCATATCACCCTTGCTTTTCGGGGGTCAGTAACTAATTGATGAAATCAAAAAAGTTTTTCGGTCATCATTCATCGTAAATCGCTGAGAATAAGCTGTAAATTTCAGAAATAGGTTAACACTTACTATGTACAAGCATGTTTCATAGTTTTGAAAAGGTATCAGATATTCACGAAAATATAAGCATTTCTTCCAAAACTAAAAATTTTATTTGAAGGGTTTTGACTCATAACATGTAAAGTTTTTCATCAAAGCTTCTGAAACTTTCAGAAAACTTGACAGGTATAAAAGAAGCATAATACTAAAATTTGAAATAAAAATGTTGAAAATTTGATAAAATATAGACATTCAAAGCAATTAATTTTTCACTGCGCATGCGCGAAAGATAGCAATTTAAAATGTTCATAATCGAAATCCCAACTAATTTCTTCAAGTCCTGAAAAAAATCAAGTTCAATATCTTAAAAATTCAGAAAGTTATCAGAGATCTAACGAGCCGAATTTCAATAATTCTTGGGTAGGCGACGTACTTCTGAGCGATCAATACATTCAAATTAAATATAAAACAACCGTTGAGGATCTATCTTAAACGTCTATACAATATTTTGAAACTATCTTGCACGGAGATTTCTTTTTATCCATTTTTTAATGATTAATTGTATTTTTAAACTTCTCTTAAATTTAACAAATAAGAACTTGAATCTCCCCCAACTGTATTTTTAACGCTGAACCTTGTTTTACAGCAATGAAACCCAAAGTGAGAGATCACTACAAGGCTCATCGGTTATCCTACTGGCTGAATTTGATTCCACGCCTCCATAGTTCCGGCGAAATGAACGTTTCCGTTCAACACCATCGACTACAAGACCACGATAACCCTTCGAGTTATGACGGAATTGTTCGCAGCTTTCCAGGAAGTAGAGGCCCTTTTCCATCCACACTGCCTCCTCCTCCATCCTTAGAGGGCTCTTCAAATGACCACCAGAACGAGTCCTTCAGAGATGAGAATATGACGGCGAAAACAGAGGCCAAAGAAACGGAATTTATTTCCAAACTTGATCGAGGGAACAGTTCTTTGTCTACGAGCGGAAATCAGAGAATGTACTCCACAGCCCTCATAGTCACAATTGCAGTGGGGTGTTCCCTTTTGATTTTGAATGTGATTATATTTGCTGGGATATATTATCAAAAAGAGAAAGACAACCTTGAGAAGAAACTACAGAAAACCTTTTATCAGGTAATTTTGCTTTGAAATATTATTTTGGTTTTAACTAAAAATACAGAACAGATTAAAAAAAATAATGTGAACGTCGCTTACGTTACAATATCTGTACATAAGTCAAAATAAACTTGAAAAATCGCCTCTTTTGAACTGACTCTAACCTGCAATTAAACTTAATAAAGCGGCAAATACTGTCATTCGGTGTGACTTTGATTCCCAGTATCTCTATTTTTAAACTCCCTACTCATATTTTACTACCGTTAACGCATTTTTCCGCATCAAACTGAATAACTGCTTTGGTAAGTTAACAGAAAATAAGAAATAAAACCATAAAACTTTTAAAAATGAGAATAAGTAATCTGGATTAAAGTAATTTTGCCATTTTAGGCAACCATGTGAGAAATCGAGAAATGGGATGTAAGATAAATGATTTGAACTAAATTCTTTTGCTACCATATTGTGGCATCAAGAAAAAAACTAAAAGTTAAAATGGCTTGGCACCTTTAAAGGAATTTTTTCATTGAAAAGTTTTCATTTAAATTTTGATCCTATTATTGAAGTTTATTATTAAAAAAAAACGAATGGAAAGTAAAATTATTTTTAATGGAAAATTTAAAATTTCATCTGGAAAAAAGAATTTCAAATATCTTTTCTTGTTTTATTTCTCAATATTTTGGTACCAAAAATTTGCTTTTATTCACTCATAATAGTATGTTGTACAACTTTGGCGAATGATTCTGTATTAAGCTAATGAGTATTTAAAAAATAAAGATAACGTTTACGAAGAAAACTTAGAAAACGTTTTGAAATGACTTTCGTTTTTAATAGCTATAGTCTTTTTTAGATTAGCAAAACCCATCTCTAATTGAATCGTTGAGTCCTAGAAACCAGTCATTTTACTTTTTTAAAACCAAATTTAGATTATTTTTCTTTTGCAGTTCAACTGATATTCAACTGTTATGGACTTTCTTTTTTTTAATGAAAAAAAAAAAAAAAAAAAAACAAACTTCCCTCTAGTTAGAGAAAATAATAATCATTGAAATATCTATTTAATTTTTGAAAACATGCCGTACCCTGCGAATGACTTGTTCTCTAAGTAAACTTGGACCCGTACCGAACATACACTTCAAAACTCGACACAGTGATAGAATCATCAACCACATCACAGAAATTCACTGTAAAAGAGATAGCAAGGGATATGATTCTTGATTTCAAAAGCTGGTGGCCGGAGTAATAAAGAAAATTGTACAATCAAAATGCTCACTTGGAAAAATAAGAAAAGAATATAAACACTATTTCAAGTCTCTAATTATTACTGTTTTACTCATGAAAGCTTGGCACCTGGCAAATTTAAGTATCTCATTTCTTGGTAACTTACAGTTTTACTTATAAAACTTGCACCTGACTGAATTTGAGTATCTCAGTTCTTGGTAACTTAAGCAAATTAATGTTTGCTTTGTCAGGAAAAAAAAGTGTCCAGTAAATTAAGCCAGTAAAGTTGCCGTAGACCACGAATCAATTATACACATTTAGAAAATGTTACATACTAAGGTAATTTTTTGTATTTTTACGAAGAAACTTGTTTAATCCCGCTCATACTGTAATGGACCAGGAGAATATTTTAAAATTTCGACTTAATTTAGTTTTAAATTTGCTTCGTTAACTGTTAAAAATATTACAGTGGCAGAAATATCCAAATCCATTTTATATCTAGTACGTATAAGAAATTTTATTTCAAGTTTTTACTGAAGAATTGTTAATATTTTACATTCCGTAAAGAAACTAAAAGTAATTTTTAGTTTCTGTCCAAAAGCAAGTCACCTTCTATTTTTGATTATTCTTAAAACAAAAGAAGCGTGTTCCTCTCATGAAAGTAATGGATTCTTGAGTAAACAACCATAGTCAATGTTAAAAAAAAGGTAATTAAAATAAAAAAGACTTATAAGCCAAAAGATTATTGAATAAATTACTTCTTGTATCTCCTGTAAAATTAGTTTTGATAGAAATGACTGGTTTTAGAACTTATACACTCAATTCCAAAAAGTGCATTGTATTGACGAAGATATCTTGATGTTTTAGGATACTTTAACCCTTAACAAGGAAGGTGAAAAAGTAGGACGTAACAGGGGACGGGAGGCCTCAGAGACCGCTCTATTTATTTTTTTTTTTTAATCTTGTAAATAAGGTACATTCCTGTTGTTTCCCTTAGATGTTCTTTGAACTTTTATTGGCACGGGATTTTTTTTTTTTTTTTTTTGAAACTTTGAATTTAAATATGTTTTTTGGAGGAAAGTTTGCTGTTCTTAAACTTTTTCCAGGGAAATCATATGTTGCAGTAAATAATTTAACACTCGTAATAAAAATAAATATGTTATTTATTAACGACTTCATTTTAGTTAATAAATATATACAGAAAATTTTAATACCAGAAAATTGATTCTATCACAATACGGGAAAATTTTGACAACACCTGAAATACTAGTATATAGTATCGTATTTCCAGAAATAAAACAAGTCTCATCGTCCCTAGAACATTCATTGCGTATCTTTTGTGAAAATTTCAAGCAGCTCTCAACCTCATCTAGAATATTTTGCATCCATTCCGTATGACAAGGATAAGATAAAAGATTCCATCTCCGCGGTCCTAACGTTTACAGCCATATCTACTACCACGAAAAATTAACACTACAGGGGAGGGGAGGTTTCACAGACCGCTCCTTAATAATGCAATGAAATTTAAACCAGATGCACTTGCCAAAAGATACTTATATGTATGGGGGAGGGGGTGTTGAAGGTCATAAAACAAAAAGTTATTGAGAAAAAAAACCATTCAATCGGACTAAAAATGAAATAAGGGTGATGGTAGGAACTTTTGAGCGGTCTCTGAGACTGTTCACCCCCTGTTACGAGTTAAATATTATTTTTCTTACGTTTTATTTTGTGAAACTTTTCAAATTGGGAAACTTACTCACGGCGCCTCTTGAAGTTTTTCTTCTATCTACGCCATTTTCAATTTTTGAGTATTGGCGTATACATGCTTTCAGTTAATACTAGGGGTAGGGGGTAAGTTTTGGTGAGAGAAGGATCAAAATAAAAAATAAAATAAATCTTCAATATTTTTTTGAAAAAAAAAACTTTTCTTTATGACGAAAACTTTATAAAACTCAGCATAACACTTTGCGTAACATGGCTGTCATATTTCCGCAGGAGAGACGGAGCGACGACGAAGAAGGACACCCTTCCGGCGGGAAACCATTCCTCGTCAAAGACCTGTCTTCTTCGATGATGCTCAATCAATACTGCTCGCAGCAAGAGTATGACGGCAGGCAAGCTCTGGATCTCGTCCAGCCCAGCAAAGTCAAACAACAGTACCAGCAGAGTTTGTCGTCCGCAAACAGTCACGAATCCTGCGACGGGCAGTTCCATATGAGCAGCCGGACACCACAGTCCGAAAGAGGGATCGGGCTCAGAGAAGCTCAGCCCCTTTTGACGCCCCCGTCCTCGAACCCACACACCATTATAGCAACAGCTGATTGTTTACAAAGCTGGCAACACAACCAAGAAATGTCAGTGTACGTATTCTTCGTATATTTCTCTAATGCCCGCTATTATTAAGAGAACTACAGGTTTGTAGAAGTTTATCCGCTAATGTGCGAAATATAATAAGTAAGATGACACTTAACATTAAAACCGTGCTATATTTTTAACTATTAGTCATATGAAAAACAATAATGGGTTGAAAGGGCACACATAGAAACGAATTTCGGGGTTACACTTAACTGTTTTGTCCAATCAAAGAAAAAAAAATCATGAACGGAAAAGTTTCCGAAAAAAATTTACGTAGTGTAAAATTAATCTCTTAAGTTTTTATACTATAATATTCAATATCATTTTCATTGGAGTTATTTCTTCCATAAACTGATATTTTTGCTCTTCGTTTTTTGTAACACAGAAACACGCGTTATCTGTTTCTAATTGCTGTAAATTTCAACTTTGTTTTGTTTTCCTACGTATCGTACTGACGCAAGCACGTATAAACATTTTTTTTTTCATTCATCATAATGCCATATACATTTCTTAACAGCTCAGAATTGCCGTTTTGTGGTAGATTTGAACTATCACTAGTTTGTCACAATGAATTTGATCCTAATGTGCGCCTCTCAAGTGTGGACACTCTCTTATGCTGACAGTAAGACATCGAGAGTCGAATATATAATAAACATGTCTCGTGCGGACAGCCCCTAATACGGACACGGACATTATTTTATAAGTTAATTGTTTGTTTACATATATCCTTTTACTGTGGACACATTATTTCAGAAATACAAATTTAATTTCAAGAAAGTATTATTAAAAGGAATTAAAATATTGCGAAGTTCATTTGTGTCAAGAGGGTTAAAAATCAATTTCGAAGGTGTCGAACGTGTCTTCGGTAAAATCTAGAAAATGACTTCATTTCGTGAAACAGAAGTTCTTCCTCCCTGCCGTACTGCTCACTGATAAAATATATTTTTAAAATATTTTTATAACATTAATAAAATTAGTATATAAGAAGAAGAAAAATAAAAATTGGGTGTGTAATGAAAAAGCTAGTCAGGAGAAACTACCCTACCAGTCTGTGACAACAACCCCATTCAGCTTTCAATGCCTGCACGTTACAGGAAAAAAAAATGATACTCTAGACATTTTTTTTTAATGATCTAATTGGAGTACCGTGGTATCACTGGTGTTCCCCGTGCGCACGCTTATGAGCGGAACATGCCTTACGCATTGGTCTCGAACTAAGCTGAATTCCACGAACTGAACATTGTTTATTATTAATGCTCTTATTCGCCTACCATTTCTACCAGTTGCACATTTCTTTCCTTCTGCATTTCCGCAACTGAACAAGTAAAATTTATCTTTCTGTACAAGCTTGAAAACTTTCAAAGAAATATCCATTTAATCTTCTTGCTATTTCATTGACACTTAAACCTTTTGCTTTTAAGGAAAATATTTCGTTTTTTTTTAGTAAAAACCTTAAAACCAATTTCGTTTTCAATGCCATTGCAACTTTTCAATCTTGAAAGATAAACATTTAGCTTTTAACTTTATCAGATTTACACTTAAGTTTGGTGTGTCTTTAACACTATATTCTTAGTTCAGTGTTTTTATTTATTTTGCTTTTAAACTTTAAAAATTAAAGTTATTTATCATATTTTGCTGTTATTAAATAATAAACAATATTTTTTTTTAGTTTTTATAGTGCTTAGATTTTTAAAACATCTTTAAAAGTATGCAAAAGTCAGACTTTCTGGATATGATAAATGCTCTAATAACTAAAGTGGTGTTTAAAGTGTCTAATTTGACGCATTTCTCACCTTTTTAATTTGAAAACCCCGTGCATGTAGATGTGCCTTTTAACGTACGTCAGAGTAAATGTCAGTTTTCACCGTCTATGAGTTAATTATCAAGAGTTTTTTCATGACATCTGCACTTTCGCATGTATGTGCGTTGTTTATCTCGCCAACTTAAAAAACGCTATGACGTAGAAGGTTAAAAAACGGAAGTTGTGCACTTCCAATCCCGGTTACATTATAATGTTCTAAAACTAATTTTTACACGATTTTTCTGTTAAACCAAGGTTAATTTTAATGCAAACTGAAGTAATATAATAAATAGACGACAACTTAGCAAAATATCAGTAATTTTTTGGTCGCCAAGTTTTTATAAATAAATTGCTTTTATTCCCAACTTGGCGGCATATTGAAAAGTAAAAGGAAACAGAAATGATTTTCCGATTTTTGCCGATGTTCTTGTATAACTTTTAAATTGTCAATATTTATAGAATTAATCTCTGTGAAACTGTCAGTTTTACTTAAGTTCTTAACGAGGAGTTTGAATTAACTCCTTGATTGAAAAAATTGATTAATTAAAGTGTTTTTCTGCCCTCTTTTTAAATGCTCCAATATTATGTATTTCGGTCCTTTCACACGTTCCATTCAGTTTTGCTTTTACAATCTCACCTACCAGAAGCCAAAAAAAAAAAAAAAAAAAAAAAAAAAAAAAAAAAAAAAAAAAAAAAAAAAAAAAAAAAAAAAAAAAAAACATAGCGTTTTTATTAATATGCATTTAAGAAGTATTACTTGAGAAAACGCATATTATTCAGTTAATAAAAAATTACTCCTTTTAAAACGTTTATAAGTAGTATTGTATTCATATCATATTCTTCGTATAAAGGTAATTTTTTACTGATACACAAGACAACTGGTACCGTTAGCTCTTCTAATCTAACATCAATGGCTAAACCTTATTATAGATTATGATAAGACATTTTGTAAGACCTAATTTTCTTACGTTGATTTGTATTTGAAGTCATTTTAAAAACGAATAATGTTATTATCACTTAAACATTCAACTTATTATGATTATGTTCGAATAGAGCAGCGGTTCCCAACCTTTTTCTCTTTGCGAACCCCTTTGGAACAGGCAAAAAAGTTCACGAACCCCCTGATGTTGAAATTAGTAACATGTAAGAAACAATAAAAAAACAGCATGTTTGCTTTCCATTTTTTGCAACATTTGATTGCAATAAACAAAAATATAATTGTAAAATATCATTAAGTGCAAACATTAATAAAAAGTTAAAACTACATCTACAAGAAAAATTATAAACAAGAAGTTTTATAAACCAACTATTTTTTTAATCATACTTTAAATTGGGGAAAGAATCCTTAATGCGATATTTGTGGCTGTTTGACGGAACTAAGAAACTGAAAGTTTGGTTCAATGTCTGACAGTTTGAGTCTTAAATCAGGCCCTGCATTCAATCTGCTTCGGTATTTATCTTTGAGATAAGTATAGGAGGAAAATCCTTTCTCGCACAGATATGTTGTACAAAATGGTAATAAAATTCGAATTGCTTTTTTGGACAAAACGGTATAGTCATTTCTTACACTGAGCCAGAAGTCAATTAACGAGAGCTCTTTAAAGGTAGTTTTCAATGAATTATCACAGGATAACTCGATGAGCATTTCCTTTTCAGGTAATGTCAGGGTGTTCTCTAAGCATGGATTTCCTTCAAAAGGATTGCGTATCCAGTTGTTTGAGAGAGGGACGTTACGCCTATTAGGAAAATACTCGTCAAAAGTTAGTTCAAGATGTTGCAGATGTTCACATACATTTCTTTTAACGCTTTCATCAAGTTTCATTGAGTTTTCTGATAAAAAACTACTAAGAGAAGTGAAACAAGAAAACTCACCCATTTCCAGGCATTCAATTCCAGAAATTCAATTTTTTTACCATAGCTTCAATTTTATCATATACAACGAAAATACTAACAACTGCACCTTGCAAGGATAGATTTAATTCATTTAATTTTGAAAAGATATCAGCTAAATACGCAAGCCTTTGCATCCAAAGAGGATCGAATATGCAAGTGGACAAGTGAAATGGATGATCAACAAAAAATGCTTGGACTTCTGACTTCAGTTCAAATAAGCGTGTCAAAATTTTGCCACGGGAAAGCCATCTAACTTCTGTGTGAAGAAGTAAAGTAACATGAAGGCTTCTCAATTCCTCACAAAGCGCGTGAAATAGACGGCAGTTTGTGGCACGTGATTTTATGAAATTTACAATTTTTACCGCATCATTCAAAGTAGCGGATAATTTTGCGGGAATACGCTTACATGCTAATGCTTGTCAATGAATGCAGCAATGAGTCCATTCAATTTTCTCGTTGATCTTCTTTACTCGCACCACAAAGTCAACAAATTTTCCTGTCATTGATTTTGCACCATCCGTGCACACACTTACACACAAAGACCAATCTATTCCATTTTCTTCAAAGTAACTGTTGACCAGTTCGAAAATTGCTTCTCCAGTTGTGTTGGTTTTCAAAGGTTTTGCAAATAGTACATGTTCTTTAATTGTATCGTTAAAAATATACCTAACATAGACAAGTAATATTGCAGCGTTTGCTACATCAGTCGACTCATCAAGCTGGATCGCAAAATTATTCTCTTTTATTCTATTCATAAGTTCTTTCTCCACATTACTTGCCAAATCAGTAATTCTGCGTGATACTGTGTTGCTTGGTAGCGGAACCAGGTCAATTTTTTTTTTGCTGACTTTTCTCCCAGCATACACTTAGCAATATCTTTAGCACACGGTCCAATTAAATTTTCTGCAATTGTATGTGGCTGTCCAGATCTTGCAATTCTATAACTGACTCGATATGAAGCTTCAAGGGCCATTTTACTATCTTCGTTGGATTCTAACAGGAACGTAGAGACGCTACACTTTTTATTATATTCCAATTTTCTTTTAAAATATTCGATAGGTTTGTCCTTGTGTGTCGGATGCTTTGTTTCGAGGTGCCTTCTCAGAAGTGACGGTTTCAAACTGCTGTTCGCTAGAACTTCGTTGCAGAGAAGACAAAGCGGTCTAAGTTCAGACTCTTCTCCAGTAAATAAAAGCTCATTTGTAAATAGTCACTGTCATATTTTCGCTTTTTTCCTTTTTTCTCCCCTAGTTCACTTTTCTGTTTAGTCGGGAGAGGCGGCAGTTCATTACAGCTATCTATTTCAATATCCTGTGTTGATTCGAAAGTTACTGCTGATGTTGAGGGTTGATCGATTGACTGCTTGTCCATTTGTCGCTCAACCAAACTACCAGTTTTCAACCATCGATCCATAACAGCAGAAAATTATTAAATCATAAAAATTACCAACACGATTATAACTTCACAAACAGAGTAGTAGCAAGTTCACGTAGCAAAACCAATTGCAAACAAAATCACTTGTTTTCAAGCATCTCTAAAGTATCTCTAAATACGTCTGTTAACAACTATTTCCCCAGAACTATGAGCATGCTGATGTTATATATTTTTTAAAACGAACAGATGGGTAAAATCCAGTAATAAATTTTAAGTTTGGAGCTTTTTGCTGTCATGTCTGCTATTTGATGACTGAATTCGACGGAAATTCCCGAGTTATATTTCAACCAGATTAGAAATAATACCCCTATGATGCATTGTTTGAGAATTCTTTATTTTTTCCGACATATGTATATTATGTATATTGTTTGATTTACTCCACGCGATGGCGCCTTTTTAAGGTCATCGTGATCCCCGCCACAGCTTAATACAACGTTTCTGCATGGCGCCTCGCAATAAAGAAGGAAGGATATCTCTTTTTCTTGTCTATCAAAAAAAAAAAAAAAAATGAGAAAATTTCTTTTTAACCAAGATTATAAAACCGCTGAAAGATTTTTTTTTTTTTTTTTTGGAGTTTAATACAAGAGTCTGGCGCGTTTTCAAATTAAAAAAAAAATTTAGTAACTATGTGTGCAAATTGAATATTTTATAATTTTTTACTAAACTAGGAAAAATCCGCCATTGCACCGAAATTTTCGCGAACCCCCTTCCTGCACCTCGCGAACCCCTGGGGGTTCGCGAATCACCGGTTGGGAACCTCTGGAATAGAGTAACCGGAGTAATGAAGCGGGCGCGTTCTAACAGATACAGGTTGATGAAAACTAACGAATACATATTGTAGACACTCACTGTGACGTCATTAAGGCAACCAACCGGTGAAACCGGTTACTCTACTCGAACATACCCTATGTCTCTATATTTTCGCCTAAGTTCATTAATTTATATAATATTATTATTATTATTTTTGTCTGTTTCAGATTTGGAATAGACGCCCATACTTAATAAGTACATTTGTCCAGCTTTTCTACATATTTACCAAAAAAATTACATCCACTTGAGCGGCTTCAAGAACTGGTTTTTAAGTTTCTTTTCACGGAACAAAGTATTAACGTAAAATTGAAAAAGAGAAGAAAAAAAAACATATGGAGCATGATCTATGTAAAAATTAATTTCATATAAATACAACTCTTCAGTTTCTGAGTCTTGTCACGCAAGAAATCTTTACTCATATTTTATAGAGATTTGTGTACTCAAAATACAATTTTACAGCTGTGATGATTTCATTGTGAAAAAGAAATAAAACTTGTGATATTTTTTCATTTATTTGATTCACTTTCTTTTACTTTTACTACATCAATAATGGGCTCATTTCGAAATGAATCGCGCCTTTTCGAGGATTCTATAATCATAAGACCCATTTCGTCACGAAAAACAAAAAATTCGTAAGAGTTGAACATGCTTTTCTAAAAGAGTACCTCAATGCTATTTGACGTATCATGTTGGTAAATAACAACACTTAATATACTGTGCACAACAGAGTGTTTTGAATTACTTTAAATTTACTCTTAACAAGTAGTTTTTCTGGAAACAAAATGGTGCAATATCTTGATAAAATAAAAATTAAGCAAGCAACATCGCAGTCGGTAAGTTAATATTACCATACTACTCTTCAAACGAATAGACTTTAGTACAAGATGAAGTTTTTGCATCATGAAAATGGATCTAGGATTTATTACAAAAAAAAAAAGAGTTTACTATTTTACTTAAAATAAAATATATCGCTTTTTATTTTAAATTCTGTGAAATTATAAACATTTTATTTAGAATCTTGTACAAATTTGAAAAATAAAAATTTGAACGGAGCAAAGAGCTGCATAAAATAATAATAAATATGTTTTTTATGCAAGGGGGGAGGGACGAAATTATTTCGTTTTAGACTTCGTTCCTTTAGGTAAAGGCGAATAAAACAATTCTTTCTTTCCTTTTTTTTCCACGAGCGTTTGTAATATACAATAGAAGTAAACATTTCGGTCAAAATTTGTATTTTAGTTTACACACTTAAGCAGTAAAACTTTGTTTTAGTGCAGTCGAGCCCACTTAATGGAATAGCCAATTTTCCACTCACAACTACTTCTAATAACAAGAATGTTCTATTATCCGGGATCAAAATGATTAATTACAATGATTTTGTGCATTAAAAAATATTTCATGAAGCGAGATTATTGTAAAATCTTTCTCTCTCAAAAGTTTTCTTCTCATAAAAGTCCCAGAGTTGTTGAATTGTTGTTTGAAAAATATGTTGCAAAACATTATTTTCAGAGAACATATACGTAGATAAAGAGTGCAATCCAAACTGTTCTAATGTCGAGTCCGCTTATTAGATCACAGTGAAATCGCGTTAAAACGAATACTAATAAAAGGAAACATCCGTTTCAGCGAAACAGATTTTCAGTACCTAAAACTGTTGCCATCATTTTAATTAAACTCCATTGCAACGAAACTCTCGTTATAACGCACAACATTTGCGGTCCCTTAGAAATCGTTGTAACGGAATTTCACTGTATCAGTTAAAACAAAATCCTGCTAAATGTAATCAGTTTCAATGCACTAAACCGTTGCAATTAGTCATTCTGATCTCGGATTATGGAATATCCCAGTCATAATAATAAGTAGAAAACAGCCCGTCAAGGTATGACGGATGAAAATTGCATCTGCATTTGAACGAAGCAATTTCCTGTTTGGTGATATTTTAACAATCAAAATTTTAACCCTAACTGCAGTGGATTAACCCTAAACTCCGGTAGATAGCGTTCAATGTTGACCACTTTTTTGTTTGTTCATTCTCTTAAAATGAGTCTTACGAGTAAAACAGGTAAGTTACCGGATCTAGTTCGGCCTTGTCCAAATAAAGCATTTCCCTGCATGCCAAACATTACAAAAAAAAAAAAAAGTCGGATTATCATGCCGTGGCTCGAGTTTCATTTCTGGTGACGTCAGCGTTACTCTATCATTCGCTATAAGGCCGCTATATATACGAGCTGGCTCATCAGCTAAAAATCAGCCATTTTGGATCGGAGCGCGTGTTTGAGTAATTGTCTTCTCTGGCGAGTTATCGCGTTTGGTGATTAATGACTGCGAGCAATTATTATCTGCACGTGAATGTTTATTAAATAAAATATTATTTACGCGAAATTTGGCGAAACACGAAACTTTGCTGTGGGACCCTACATCCGCAACAATGAAAAATCCGATCCTTAATGGCTAAACTTAAGCTGATGAGTCGGCCTATTTATATAGCGGCTCTAATCGTTACCGTCGCAACACACCATCGCACATCACCATACAGGTAATGGTTTTGTTCAAATGTAGAAGCAGTTTTCACCCATTATGCCTTGAAGGCCGATTTTCTAGAAAATGAGGATCGTGTGTGGCGAAATGGTTATTCCATTAAAGGCGGTCTTGTTCGCATTAAAAAAAAATCCTTCGTTTTCTAAATTTATTTAATTAAATCACAAGATAATGTTTGAAACTAAAATTCAAAAATCCACGCATCAAATAATTGCTCCAAAATATTTACAATTTTTCTCATATAGTTGTGTCAACTGTTGATGTAAAGTAAAAACTATCAGACATCCTTTAGTTACATCCATAATACCTGAATAACAACAGAAAATAAATGAATAAATAAAAGATCTGCTTTAGCATGTTCTTAAACGCCTGAAATTTACGCAGCAGTGTTATCAGTTGCAAGAAATAAAAATTTTAAAACTAAATGCAAATAATTAAAAATTATTTCAGATTTTTCAAATATATTCGTAAACAGATGCACTCACACAACACAAAACTCTACTTTCCACCTTATATACATTTTGAACTGCGATGTTCTACTCTTAATTGTATGCGATATTTTACTTTAATGTTAGTTTTAATTTTAAAAAGCAACTAAAAGCATAGGAAAATGTCATGTGCATAAGTAATTTTCTCTCATCAAGATAACGGTAATTACATTCATTTCCATATTAATTAATTTTAGCGTTGCAAAAAAATGCTTAGATTGTTCACAAGGTTAAATTATTTACCTTTTACTGAAAAGTTAATTACGCTTGTAATTATTCAAAGAAAGTTGGTAAAAAACAGCGTATTTCTAAAGTTAATTTTAAATCAGTACGTGCGATGTTTATTTTATACTAGTTCATTTAATTATTTGTTGTGCAACGTTTAATATGTTTTTCTCCTTAGCAGCTTTCGCATTTTGCAAGATATTTTTTTTTAATTCTTTAATGGAATGAGATTCATAATAAACAGGAATTTATCATTTTTAAACTTATTTTATGTCTCGAGTTCCTTAAAGTTCTTATTTAATGAGAAAGCCTAATTATTTTACAATTAAAACATCAAAAAGTTTGCAGCATTATTTGATAGAAATGTCGAGAAGAATATGTCGCATATTTCGAAAAAACTAGAAGCAAAATTTATAACATTTTAAGTTGAAAATAAATGGCTAATTGAAATTGTAATAAAATTTAGGGCCACCAGTAATCAACTACTATCATATGTGTATCATCAGAGCGAAGAACTTCAGATAAATCAGATTTTTTTATATACATAAAGCGCCAACTCAAATTTAATGAGTGTACTCTTGTTGTTATACGCACAAAATTCGTACTTAAAATTCGTTCTACAATGCATACATCCTAAGTTAGTTCAAAAACTACTCATCAACTTTGGCTTCAAATTCTTGTATGAAATAGAAATAAAAGTAATAGTATCATAAAAACTTAAAGGAAAAGGGGTTGTTATAACAAAGTTTTATTTCTTTGTTTTAAATAAATAATGACCAGAACAACAAAACTATTGAAAGAAAGGAGAAAATTTTAGAACCTTTAATCACGCTGAAAAGAACAATTACTTCTCAATCTTGAATTAGTTTTTGAAACACGAAACAGTCATTCCAGATTGAGGTCAGTTTAAAGAATAAAGGCAGCGAATAATTCTACAAAAAAACTCCATGAAAATTGGATGATGTAATCTTTGTACCAGGTTTTAAAGGATACTATTTCTTTTCAGGTTTTTCAAAATAAATGAATTTCTTACATTTTAGTGAAAAAACAGGTAGATTTTTTCTGTTTCAAATTACTTTTGGAGTACGAAAATTAAAAAGAGAAAGTAGAGATCCAGAAAATTAAAAGAAAACGAAACTTTGTTCATCTGAAGAAAAATATGTTTTCTTATTATTGGTTGTTGCACAAATGATTGAAAATAATTATCACTTAATACTCGTTTCATATGATGTCCCAGATAGACAGCCGATAGGTGAATATGCATATACATTACACTCCCAAATATAACTCACCTATGGGTAATATCTGCCAGAAAAAGTGTAAGTTATAAAAAAAAAAAAAATCATATGAACATTAAATTATTAGTTTTTTTTTCTTTTCTGAAATTGACGACTGAAAACAAATTATCCTTTGACTCAAGTTAGCTTGTGTAACAAAAATAGAGTTTTTACTTCCTTTTACAAAAAAGGAAGTATTGTATTCGCGAAAAAATTTTCACCCGAAAATCGGCCTTAATTTCCATTTTGCTCACCCCCTAATGAATGTTGAGTTTTTTTTTTTTTCAACCTGACCACACGTGGGTATGTGCCTAGGAACGTACAGACACCCGAAATATCCATTTTGACGATCCTCGAGTTAATTACAACGAGTTTTCTCGTGACGTCCGTATGTACGTATGTGTGTATGTATGTCGCATAACTCAAGAACGGAATGTCCTAGAAAGTTGAAATTTCGTACGTAGATTTCTAGTGTGGTCTATTTGTGCACTTTCTCTTCGATTTTATTCGTATGATCCAAAGGGGGTCGTTTGCCCCTTTTTTGGGGGAAATCATTGTTAATTTCGTTGTAAACTCTAGTGATATTATAAGTTGGCAGACACTTGGCAATATTTCGTCAGTATTTTGGTCCTCAAGTTTTTTCGCCAACTTGGCGACAAATTTGGCGATTTTTTTTTTATTATTTTTCTTTCTTAATTTGGCTTTAATTTGGCCACTGTTGTTGATATTTAGAGAGTAAACTATTGAATCATATTGAAACTGGCAATAATGAGAAAATGACATTAAATTGGAGTAAACGGAAGTCATGTGATGCACACAACAGCTCGTTTTTACTTGTAGTAAAGTTCGGGGCCGATTGGTAAAACACTCTTGCTTTGAGCGTCGTCTGTAAAACTAGCGTTGTAGGTTCGAACCCACTCAGGGGTCCTGGGTATTATTTCCTCTTTGAGCGATATAAAAATGTCTTGTTTGTATATTAAAATAAATTTCGAATTGGTGTAAAGTTGCTTGGCGTATATTGGTTTTGAGAAAGCATGAACATGATAAACATTGAATAAGCAAATGATTGAAAGCGAAAGCTGCAAAGCTGATAAAAAGAAGACATTTCTAGCATGAAATTGGTTTTTCCTTCAATTTACAAAAACAGAAGAAAAAAAGGTAAATTCGCAAAAAAAAATTTCACTCAAAAATCGACCTTAATTTCCATTTAGCTTACCCCCGAATGAATGTTGAGTTTTTTTTTTTTGACTCGACCCCCCCCCCCCATGAATAAGTGCCTATGAACGTATAGACACGCGAAATATCCATTCTGACGATTCCCGAGTCAATTACGATGAGTTTTCTCATGACGTCTGTATGTGCGTATGTATGTCGCATAACTCAAGAACGATGTGTCCTAGAAAGTTGAAATTTGGTACGTAGACTCCTAGTGAAGTCTAGTTGTGCACCTGTCCTTTTGGTTGCATTCGGGTGTTTCTAAAGGGGCTTTTGCCCCCTTTTGGTTGGAAATCATTGTTAATTTCGATGTAAACTCAAGTGGCGTTACAATTTGGCGGACACTTGGCGATATATCGCTAGTCTTTTTGTCGCCAAGTTTTGTCGGCAACATGGCGACAAATTTGTCTTTTTTTTAATCTGGTTTCAATTTGACCATTGTTGGTGATATTTAGAGAGTAAACTATTGAATCACATTAAAATTGCCAATAATGGGAAAATGACATTAAATTGGAGTAAAAGGAAGTCATGTGATGCACATATCAGCTCGTTTTATACTGCTATAACGAAGTTTCAAGTATTGTAACCAACTAATATAGATTTTTTTTTCAATTTAGAACCCATAGGAAGAAATAAGAACTTGATCATTAAATATACATTTGGGTGTAATTTAAGCCCTAAAATAGTTTACATGAAGTATAAGTCATCTTACACTTAACGGGTCTGCCAGTCGTAAAACTACCATTTTTACAAAAAAAAAAAAAAAAAAGTTTTTTATTTCAATTGTTTAAAAAATTATTTTTTATGTCTCCAAAATTGCTTAAATTTTGTGTCTGCAGTAATAAGAAACGAAGTTAAAAGGACCAGGGTGAAAGAAAAAGTATTAAAAAAGTAAACATATCAACAAGTATTGACAAATAATGTGTAAGCACCTCACATTGAGGATTAAATCCTCAAAAAATTATCTGAAACATTGACATTAAAATAAGAGAAATCTTTACTTGCGTTTTCCGAATAATTCCCATAGATATTTTCGTTTGCGACAAATCTCATAACTTGAAAAGTTTTATACCTAATAACCTCATTTTTTCAAATAATGTTTTTCACGTTGCTATCTATATTTTGATCTATAACCTGAGTTCACGCTACGGTGAACTTTGGCAAATGTGTGTGTAGTTTATTCGTTAATCAAGGATTTACAAAGAAAAAAGCTACAGGACATATTTTTGCTCAATTATGTTTTTGAGGGTCATACACTTTATGATCAAAAGCATTGGCACACTTTCAAAAATTCACCTTTTTACGGATTTCTTGAAAAATAAAAGACCAATTGCTCTGTAATTTTTTTCATATAAAAGGCATACTCTAGCTGTCATTTTACAAATGTATGTCTACTACTCATTTAGGGGATCAGCAACAAATTGAGAGAACAAAAAAAGGTTTTCGATCATTTTTTATTGTAAATACCTGGCAATAATCTATAAATTTCAGAAAGAAATTTAAAAACTATCTAGAATTTATTTTTAAATTTTTGTGAAAGTATCTCTTATACCCAAGTAGATATAAGCATTTCTTTTAAAAATAAACTTTTTTTGAAGGTTTTCGGCTCATATCATGCAGAGTTTTCCGTCAAACACTATTAAACTTTCAAAATATTTTACAGCATATCAGAGAAACATAAAAATAAAATTTGAAGTTTAAATATTAAAATGTAATGAAATATGAACTTTTAAAGCAATTAATTTTTTATTGCGCTTGCGCGAAAGATATAAATTTATAATTTTCATAAGCGAAAGCCCCGACAGATTCTACAACTCATAAAAAAATTCCACCTTGATATCATTAAAATGTAAAAAGTTATCAGCGATCTAATGAACTGAATTTTAATAATGCTTGGCTAGACGATGACTCTTGTGAGGGATCGTTCGCAAATAATCCATTCTTATCATGAATCACTCTGCAACGATAAGAGGAAAGTGTTGCCAGTTTGCGAACGATCCCTTACCATTCGTCGCCTATCCAAGAGTTATAAGAAATTCCACTCATTAGATCGCTGATAACTTTTTCAATTTTAAAGATATTGAGATGGAATTTTTTTGATGAGTGGCATTATCTATCCAAGCTTTGGATTAGGAAAGTTAAAAATTGCTATCTTTCGCGCATGCGCAGTGAAACATTAATTTCTTTAAACGTTCATAATAGTTAACATGAAGTATAAGTCATCTTACACTTAACGGGTCCGCCAGACGTAAAACTACCATGTTTGCAAAAAAAAAAAAAAGTTTTTATTTCAATTGTTTAAAAAATTATTTTTTATGTCTCCAAAATTGCTTAAATTTTGTGTTTGCAATAATTAGAAACGAAGTTAAAAGGACAAGGGTGAAAGAAAAAGTATTAAAAAAGTAAACATATCAACAAGTATTGTCAAATAATGTGTAAGCAACTCACATTGAGGAATAAATCCTCAAAAAATTATCTGAAACATTGACATTAAAATAAGAGAAATCTTTACATGCGTTTTCCGAATAATTCCCATGGATATTTTCGTTTGCGACAAATCTCATAACTTGAAAAGTTTTATACCTAATAACCTCATTTTTTCAAATAATGTTTTTCACTTTGCTATCTATATTTTGATCTATAACCTGAGTTTTATGTCAGTATTTAAAAACTTAACAATTATTTACCCGTAAAATATTGAGGTTTTTTTGGAAGGAAACTCTTGAAATTTCAATAAAATTGCCAGATTTTTTTTTAAATTTTGGGACTAGTATGAAACTTAGAACACAGGTAAATAATATAGTAGCTTATAAATACAAATAAATCCCTTAGTGCTGGAAAACTAAATGAATGAACTATCAATGTTTTAATGCACAAACATTGCAAAGTACTACATACACGTGTTTCGGAGTTACAAGGAACCCAATTTTCAATATAAAGAGCTTTTAGATTAAAAGTCACTTTCTTTGAATGACTTTTCATCCAAAAGCATTAAAAAAGGCATGCCTTGTTTCCCTAGATTACGTGTCTGCAGTAGTTAGTAATTTTTGTGAATTAACATTTTGGTAATTTATTCATTTAATAGCAGTGTAAATTCGAGGGGATATTAGAATATATTGAGCTGTTATGATGTCGTGAACTGTAATATAAGCTTTTTTTTGTTTGCTCTAATTTCCCATCTAAAAAAAAAATCATGTGATTTTTTTTTTTTTTTTTTTTTTTGTGAATTTTACAATTTTTAACCACTTTTCAGTTTACAAAAATGTGCAGTTCATCAATATTTGAGTTTTTCGGAAAAAAATCAAATGTAAACGGACCCCTTAAAAATAGGTAATCGTCCAAGAAAACCAAATTAAAGCTTAACTTTCGGTAATGTACAACCTTCCAAAAAATTTCCCTGTAAGCATACAGAAAATGCTGATGTAACCATCCACAGAAATTGACGCTACGCATAGTTATTGAAGTAAAGCAATATGCTATAGCTACATTATCATAACGGAATCTTCCACAAGCGACGTGTAACTGTGCACCAGATACACCAGTTAAGTTACTCCAGAGAAACAGAAACAGCTATGCTTCAACAGGTTTTGTTGAGTAAGGTTCCATAAAATTCTTTACAGTGTGGTATACTTTTCTCTCGTAAGAATGCAGATATCTCGTTAAAAGTATAAACTAGCGCACACACTATACACAATATGTGTCATATCTCATTCCTTTCGGTACATTAAAATTTAACGCACTAACAGAATTACAAATTTAAATTTGTAGAGTTTTAACAAAAATTTTAAAAGAAGCTAGTGAAAAATCGTAGTGTTTTAACTTGACTCGAGATTTTCACAAAAATAAATGTCATATCAAAATTTAAAGTGAGGCTGGCTTAAGCATAAGTAGTCGTTACATAACAGTCGTCACACACACACACACACACACATATATATATATATATATATATCATCTTAAAGGAAAGAAACTCAATTGATAAAGTATACACATTAGCTGTATTTAAATTGCTAATAAGTGTTTACACCAAGAAAAAATATTTGAAACAAAAGCAAGGATTATTTTTAATGCTTAAAAATAATAAAAGAGGAAAAAATATTAGCTGACTCAAAAACAGTTAGATATAATCCTACATACGTTCTTCGTAATTAATTTGGGTTTCAAACACTGATAGAAAAAGTTTCGAGAAAAAATGCTTTTTTTTGTTCAAAATCACTTGCCTAAGAAATATTAATTGCAACCAATATCCATCTAATTTGCATACAGAGAATCTACTAAATTTCATAAATAGGATTTCCTTAGTAAATACAAATTCGATGAAAAGCATTTTTTAAAGTAAACAAAGAGAGAAAAAAATGTTTTAGTAGATATTTTTTTTCATAAGTGTTAATGTAAAAAAGTTAACAAAAATATCGTGCAATGAAAACATTTTTTAATATGCTCATATAAACATGTTTTCTTTAGTCAATACTAATCATTACGGACATTATGTAAGCAAACTTTTTTGTACCATTTTTTACTGTGCTTAAAATGCTAATCCGTTTTCTGTTCGATATC
Organism: Uloborus diversus; assembly: GCF_026930045.1. Classification (NCBI taxonomy): domain Eukaryota; kingdom Metazoa; phylum Arthropoda; class Arachnida; order Araneae; family Uloboridae; genus Uloborus; species Uloborus diversus. The sequence continues at coordinate 89,048,518 of NC_072731.1, read as the reverse complement.
GTTTTTTTTTTTTTAAATATTATTTGTCGCATTCAGCAGAGTAGTTTACAACTTCTTCATTTATTATTTTAGTTTTTTGTCTTTTTTTACGTTATTTATAATTTTTTTCTTGCTATTTAGTATTGTTTAGGTAGGAAAAAATATAAAGGAAAAAAATGTTACTAAAAATTTAAAAAAACAATTCCACACTTTCGAAATTTAGATTTATGAGGTAGACCTAGTACGCGAATCGTTTTCATCGTAAGTCAGTTTTCTTGTCATATTTCCTGACTTTGCAGTGTATCATTGCAAAAAACCTTTTTTTACTCGAGATATC